>NC_051160.1:99942540-99971553 GCF_013339745.2 Dermacentor silvarum
CGGCCCCCGTGAAAGCGCGCGCCCCTCGCGCCCTTTCACTCGCACATACAGCGTTCGGCGCGCGGCGACGGTGACTTCAACGCCCACCACACCGACTGGGGCAGCCGCAGGTGCACCCGCCGAGGCAGGGACCTCTGCAACGCCATCAGCCGAGCAGGCCTGGTGGTACTCAACAAAGGAGGACCCACGTACGTCCGCCGTGGGGTGAGCACAGCCATCGACCTCTCCCTTACCACCGAGCAGCGCTCCTATGACTGGGCTACAACTCCCGACACTTGGGGATCTGATCACTTCCCCATCTTGATCACCCCCGGGTGTGGGAGAAGGCCGAGGTCACGAACATACCACGTCACAGACTGGTCCCTGTTCAGGAAGCGCTGCAGTGAGTTGGAAGATGGCTGTGACCTCCTGAGTGCCATCATGGAGTGCGCCCAGGCAGCCACAGTCCAGTGCTCTGCTCTGCCCGATACTCCTGCCCCGGATCTGCTCCTGCTCAACCTCCGTGCGTCCAGGCGACGCGTGGAGCGCCGAGCAATCCGGACGGGCAGTGCAGAGCACTGGACCGAATACAGGAGAGCGGATGCCCGCTGCAGACGACAGGCCAGGCGCAGAAGGAGCCAGAGCTGGGGGAGCCTCTGCGCCACCATCGAGAACCGCTCCAAGGGCCCCCTGGCCTGGCGCCTCCTAAAGTCCCTGACCGGCAGGAAGGTCAACCGCCACCCCGTCCTCGCGGTGGCTATCTCGCTGGGCATCAGCGAGGCGGCCCTGGCGGAGTTGCTAGCGGACCACTTCGCCCCCCCCCCCGGCTGCCCTCGCTGCGGCCATCCTGCCGGTCGGACTTCCCCCTGCCAACCCGCCTACCTGCCTGCTGGAGCTGCATCCGGAGTGGGCGACCAGCCAGATCGCGGCCATCTGCCAGGACCCACTGACTCTCCACGAGCTGCAGATGGCCCTGAGGAGGGGCAAGCGTCGCAGTGCACCGGGGGCAGACGGAATGACACTCCAGATGCTCCGCAACCTGGCCACCAGTGAGCAACGACGCCTGCTCGACTGCTACAACAACATCTGGTGGTCAGGACAGGTGCCGGAGGCCTGGCGCACAGCCATCGTGGCCCCCATTCTGAAGAGCAATAAGCCGGCTAACGAGCTGTCCTCATACCGACCGGTCTCTCTCACCTCCGCTGCCTGCAAGGTGATGGAGGCCATTGCTCTGGCACGGCTCGAATGGGTGGCCCGCGCCTGCGGGTTCCTCGCGGACCAGCAGACAGGCTTCCGGCGCCGAAGGTGCACTGCGGACTCCATCGCAGACGTCGTCTCCACCCTGGAGGACGCCAGGGCCAGCGGAGACCTCGCCATGCTCCTCCTCATCGACGTCAAGGGGGCGTTCGATGGCCTCCCACATGCGGTCGTCCAGCAGGCTCTGGACCTCCTGGGCATTGGCGGCAACCTGCGGCGGTTCCTGTCATCGTTCCTGAACGACCGCACCCTCAGGGTCCGCGTGGGCCATGCAAGGAGCACTCCCCATCCGGTCGCAGCAGGCGTACCACAAGGGTCAGTGGTGAGCCCGTTTCTCTTCAACCTCGCCCTGGCCCGGTTGCCTGCTGCACTGCCGACCGACCCTCACTACAAGGTGGAGTGCTCCATCTACGCGGATGACATCGCCCTGTGGGTGCGGGGACCGCCGCAGTCAAGCCGCCACGTGTGCCTGGCCCTCCAGAGAGCCCTGGACACCACGGCCACCTACCTGGGAAGCATCGGACTCTCGGTTTCGACGGGGAAGACGGTGGCCCTCCTCGTCCACCCGAGAGCAGCGGCACGGCGCTCAGCTCCCCGGCTGCAGCTGGAAGGCGTGCGCATCCCATGGAGTACGACTGTGTCGTACCTTGGGCTGCGCATCGACCACCGGCTAACCTGGCTACCGGCAGTCGGGGCCATGCAGACCCAGACCATCAGGGTCCGCAAGGCCGTGTCGCAGCTCCTTGCCCATGGAGAGGGCTGCTCGGTGAAGTGGGCTCTGCGGCTCTACGAGGCGGCGGCCACATCACGCCTGCGGTACGCCCTCCCGCTGGTGGCGCTGCCGCCACGCCGCCTCGAAAAGTTGGAGCTGCAGCACCGGGCGGCCATCCGACTCTGCCTGGGCGTCCCCCGGAGCTCCCAGATTGCCGCTACCCTTGCGGAGGCTGGAGCATGGCCCCTGTCGCTCCTCTTCCTGCAGCAGGGGCTGATGCACGTCGACCGCCTCCACCATGCTCCTGATGGCAGAGGCCTGCTGCGTCGCCTCCAGTCCCGGCCTTCCTCAAGGATGGGTCAGCTGTGCCGCCTCTACGAGGAGGTGGTTGGCAACCCACCGCCGAATGCGGTACAGCTGCCCCCACCGCAGAGGCCTCCCGTCCCCATCGCCACGGAGCTGCCCGGGATTTCGAAGAGGCACTCGCCCGCTTGCGCCCTGCAGCAGACGGCCGCCTGCCTCCTGGACGAGACCCTCGGAGACCACCTCCTGGTGTACGTCGACGGTTCGGTGGTACCGGACACCGGCTCTGCCACGGCGGCCTGCACGGCACCAGCCCTGCAGAAGAGCAGGCAGTGTCGACTGCCCAGACACGCCAGCTCGACTGCAGCGGAGGTGGCAGGCCTCCACCTGGCCGTCGACCTACTCTCCGAGGAGCTTCCTGGGGTACCAGCGGCCATCCTCTGCGACTCCAAGGCAGCCCTCCTCGGCCTGCAGAGGCCAGAAAGCGCCAGCCTTGGAGTCGCACTCCTGTCTACCCGGCTGACAGCGCTGCAGGACGCAGGCCACCCGGTGTCCCTGCACTGGATCCCCGCCCACGTAGGGATCCCGGGCAACGAGGCAGCCGACACCCTGGCGAAGGACGCCCACCACACCACTGTGCCCCTCAGTCGGGCCGTGACGGAGGGCGACTTCACAGGACTGAGGCTGCGGTGACACCTGGCGACCCACCACCCAGACAAACGGGTGGCACTGGGATGCCCCCCACGACCACTCCCCCAGCGAGGCCTGGCTCGCAGGGAGACCTCGCTCCTTCTCCGGCTCCGCATCGGCTGCAGCTGGACGGCAGCACGCAGCTACCGACTGGGACGAGCGACGTCACCGGCCTGCAGCTCCTGCGGGGAGCCGGAGACGATCGAACATCTCCTGCTGGCCTGCCCGGCGTACCTCCAGCAGCGGGGCCCACTCCTGCAGGAGTTCCGCCGCCTGGGCCTCCCCTCTGGCAAGGAGGAAGATCTCCTCTTCCCCGGCCGACACCACCTTTCTGCACTTCGAGGCGTCGTGGAGTTCCTTGACTCGTCAGGGCTCTCCGCACGCCTCTAAGGACATTTCTACAAGCGGGAAGGCCTCACGGCCTCCCACCCCACCCCGGGCCTGACTGGCCTGGCACAACACCCCTGCAGACTCTGCAGCACACCAAGGCCTTCCATCTCGGCCTGATACGTGCCGCCTATGCCTGCCGGTTTTGCTTCGCCCAGCCATGGCGACTCCACTCTATCCCTTCTTTCGCTCCCACTTACCCCTCCCCGTTGGCGCTGAGCCGTGCTCCCTCAAGGGCTGCAGAAGATAGCGCCAACCTTTCCCTTTCCCTCAAGAACCACTTATCATCGGCGACGATTTCATCTCCATTGACGTCATACGGAACCTCACGGCGACGGCGACGGCGACGCCGACGGCAGAAATCTGCTTTTGAGTGTCCATATAATTGCTATCGCAATAATAGGTCTCAATCTTCTGCAGTCTGATTCCCGATTCCTCCTTGCTATACTCAATACGACTAAGTCGGTCATTGATTAGTCTGGTGCTATTGTTAATGGCAAAGAGAGCCTCCTTAATCTCAGATTTTGCCTTGGTTTGTAACTGATTCGACTGATCAAGGGCCCTCTTTTTGGGAACCGGACATCAGTTGGCCCTTTCTTCTGGCCTTACGACCTCCGCAGACTTCGGAACCTCATTATCCTTTTTGGGAGCCGGATACTCCTGGGCCCCTTCCTCTGTCGTTAACACCTTGATAGCCTACGGAGCCTCTTTAAGCGACTTACCATCAGATAAAGCGGATTTGAGACGAGTGATTTCTTTGCGGGCCTCAACTATAGCTATAGTGTTTGTCTATCGACCGCGGCCCTGAGCAATATTCTTGCAGCCATAGCTCCCACCTGCTCAGTCGTCCAGGGGGTCTTTACGTGATGAGAGTCAGCACAAGACGTGGTGATCGGTAACCATGGAAAATGTGTGGCCGTACAAGTAGGGGCGGAATTTGGCTACTGCCCAAACTAACGCCAAGTACTCCCGTTCAGTAAATGAAAAGTTCCTCTTGGCGGGTGACAGGAGGCGGCTGTTGGATGCAATATGCGCTCTGGGTTACGCTGCCATTGAACGAGTATAGCCCCGATTCCATGGCCACTGGCATCCGTGTGAAGTTCAGTGGGAGAAGATGGATCACAATGAGCCATTAATGGAGGAGCCGTTAGCAAACGTACGAGGGCGTAGAAGGCTTTGGTCTGGGCAAAGCCCCATGTGAAACTGACGTCCTTCTTAAGTAAGTCGGTAAGTGGGTAAGCGGTGTCGCAGAAGCTCGTGATAAATCTACGGAAGTACGAGCATAGCCCGACAAAGCTTCTTACGTCTGCGGCGGAAGATCTAACAGGAAAGTCCAGGGGCCGTATTCTGTAACGCTTCGGTTTTCCAAGGATTCGGTTTGCGTGCAGCGATTGGTCGCGGCCTGGGTGACGCCATCGCCTCAGGGCGCGAACGCATTTTTTGCTGACGTCACGCACATGTCAATCACGCGGAAACCGAATTTGTCGTCTGCTACGAAGCGAAGCCGCGCGCGCTGCTTCGGTCTGATTCGAAGCGCGGTGTGCCGTGTGCAGAGCCTGTGCCTGCCGTGTGCACGGCGAGATCGCGGCACTCGGAGCAAAATGACGGCGTGTGCGGTGCCTGTGGCGCCTGTTATCGTGCTTTTAGCGAGCCTCCGTGATAGACAGCGACAACCTCGACAAGACGCCTTTGAGATGACAGATGAGGGATTCAGGCGACAATTCAGATTCTCAAAAGAGACAGCGCTCCGACTGTGCGAGGAACTTGAGTGCGTATTTTGGCCGCAACGCGAAGTTGGCGTACGACGTCCCACCTAGCGGCATAAATGGGTCAACCGAAGTAAACAAAATTCGTTAAGTCACTCACCGCCAGTACAACTCACACGCGTTTCATGATGAAAAACGTAAACCTCATCAATACCATGAACAAATTATTTTTATTTACCAAGAAGCGCTCGTAAATTGGTATATTTTTACTCGGTTTGTGACGTTCACTGCCACAAAAAGAAACCTTTGCGCCGATTGGTCTCTGTCCTTTCACTTGTTTTCATTACGTCAACGGACCGCCCCAATGTGACGCCACCGCCAAACCGAATCCTTCGAAAACCGAAGCGTTACAGAATACGGCCCCTGGTGTTACGGTTGACGTACGACATCCTGTTTAAAAGGATTAACGGAGGAGGTCTCCCCATCGTGCTTGGTTGTCGCGTGCGGGACGCAGTAGTGGCCGATCCTTTTGTGCGCAGGTGCGGGGAGGCGATTAGCCCCGCCTTCTACGAAACGTTCTTCCGGAGCATCTGGAACGCAGTAGTGTCTGATCCTTTTGTGTAGAGGTGGGGGGACTGGGACGCCCGAGTGGCTGATCCCTTTGTGTGCAGGTGCGTAGGGGGGGAGGGGGCGAATAGGCCCGCCTTCCACGAATAACGTCTTCGGGAGCCTCGGGTTGCCACCAGCGGAGACAAGCCCGGGAAACGTCACCTAGGCGAGAGGGAGCTGCTGCTGCATCCCCCCCGACTGGACTTGCCTGTCACGTGACTTGAGCGAAATCCCGCCTCATTGTTAGAGGGCCTATTTAAGCGGCCCCGCCATGTATATATATTCTATTCTCTTCTTTGCAATCCTTCAACATGAAATAAAGCGTGCAAGTTTCGCACTTAAAATCGTCTCGCCCTGCCTGGTCGCCATGATCTACCGGACGTCTGCAGCCTGCCGGCAGCGCTACGCTACCTAGAAGTGATGCCGGTCGAGGTTGTAGTAACCGGCGCCCCAACTACTGGCGGATCGCGGTAGGATGGAACCGGACATCAACGCGAGCCCCAACACTGGACAGCACTCGAAATGGTTTAATTACCGAACCACGGGGCACAAAAGCTCAACCTAGATGCCCACGACGTGCTTTGTGACCGGCTTCTTTTGGCTACAGTGAAAACGACAAGGTCTTGCTGGTGCCTTTGCCGTTGGATGCCAAACAGCAAGATAAATGAAAGGGCACTATACTTGGTAGAGAATTTGGCACCTCTCATACCACTCGTCAGGGTACCGCCACATTTTGACGCTACAGACATCGTTCGTTTAAATGTGGCCGTCGTAAACGAATACGTTCTATCGCTGCAACGCAATTTCTCTGAACTTGCAGCTGAAGATGAAAAATATCTGAGGGTCTTTTGAGGGACAAAACCACTTTTTCAGTATACAACAGTAGGAAAGAAAGTTGGGTGAGTTGGTATAACTGAACTCAGTAACAGCGAAAAAAGATCCCGACAAGTGTAGGCTATTCAAACAAAGGGATCAGAACACGCGAGGGATAGTAAAAGCAGCTCACATCACACGAAAGGATGCTGACCGCATTAGCCAGGCTTCTATGTCACTCTGGCAACGAAAACTGGCATACTTTGATAGATCATTGGTGCGAGGGTATGGTTGGTGAAAAGCATTTTCTTGTGCACATGCAAGGATCTTGACTGTGTGTAGGGCACCTATAATACCTTGCTCTGTATAAATAAAACAGTCGCGAGTCAGCGCTCACCCCATGGAAATCTTTGTCGTTTTGTTGTGGCTTTTTGTGCTGTTGTTAAAGTGCAGTATTTCCGCCATCAAAAGAGCCGAGGAGGTGGCTGTAAGGCATCACCTGGTAGCCACCCCTCAGTAAGCCAAATTAACAAAATAAAGTTGTTTCCTCCTGCTCTGTATATGAATTTATAGCCTTTGCTTGCGACATGTTATAAATGTGCAGTAAACTGCATTGCGCAGGATAATTTGTAAATTAAGAAATTTTTTTCCTTGGCTAAAGACTTTATGCTTGTGATGTTGAGCATGGACAGTTGTCATTTATTAATGATGTTGCTGTGGGGATAAAGGCGCTCGAAGTGACACCTATTCTAAACAAAAAAATTAAACCCAGTTACATAATGCAAAAAAATGCGCAAGCGCAAAAAAAAAAAAACAGGGGGAAGCTGTAGAACAGGGGTTCTTTAGAGCATTACGTAACTCAGGCTTATCTTTTATCCAGCATACAGAGTGCTGTATGAGTAGTGAGCTTCAGAAACTAGTGCCAGGTAGGCATCAATACGTCCTCCATCCGTATTGTCACTAGAAGTCGAAGACTACAGGACGGTACCTAACAACCACATGAACACAATTTCTTGCGAGGGACTCTCTAATTAAAGACACGTGAAACAACGCCGTTTCGAATTTTCACCTACCAATATACGAAATAGAGGAGAGACAGAGAGATAATAAACTTCATACAGAACATCACGCTTATCAGGTAGCTTCTCTGCTCTGCAGTGTGTAGTCCCGTGAGTGCAGGAGTCCTGCGCCTTTAAGTGCCCTTCTTACTCGGTCAACCACTTTGAGCTGGTCCGTCGAGTCAGACAAATGCCACGTTTTGACACTGAAGACGGTTTTCGCACTTTCGGTCACGGGAGAGAATTTCTCTCGCTGCTCAGCACATTTCAGAATTCAAGTTTTAGATTTTTGGCTGTATCCCGCTGCACATATCAAAAAATAGCACCATCAAATCTCAAAGCACATATTTAGAGCCATCGCCGCAACGCTTTAAGTGGCGCCGCATAGTCATGCATCAAATATGATTAAGAAATGCCGCATGACTTTCTCACACTATATGCGTCAAAGCTGTACAACGTCACACTTGATGAATCCTCTAGTTTTATCTACTGAGATAACCGTGCGAAAACTGCTTGTGGTGATTACTGGCTGATTGGCTGCTCATAGAGCTACTCTTGATTATACGCCTGACTTTGCCTATTTACGAGCTGCCCAGTGAATACTCGACCCCAGGTTAGTGTGAAATGACGTGAATAATATTCGCATACATTTAAAAACCTATATTCATAAGTATTACGCACGAAAACCCCAATGCTGTTACGAAGCACGTCGTATCATGGGTCTCCGGATTAATTTTGACGAAGTGAATTTTTTTTAACGTGCACATCAATTTAAACGAACGCATTCGCATTTCGCCCCCACGAAACTGTGGCCACGGCTGCAGGGATCGAGCCACAATCTATCCCTCAGCAGTGCAACGTCATAGCCAGTGAGCTACCGCTGTGGTTTCTCGGCTACATGTTAATGTCTCTTTTGTCATTCCCTATCACGTTGGCGACGCGCGCGCTATTCAATGCACCTGCCGCCCCATACGCCGACTCCACAGCATCCGCCCTTAAATCAGCGGTCGCGCCCATAGCGGGAGCTTCTGTCCCGAAACGAAACTTCTGCGGTAGTTTCTTGACTAGTGGAAAGGAATTGAAGAACTCTTGCATTAGACAATTACACAAAGTAAGGTGTGTATGTAGTTTTAACGGCGGTATATAAAGCGTTAAACATTCACTACTGCGCACTGGCAAACATGGACAGATCTCACTCGATGAACGCGGATACACGCTGTCACAACATGGCATGATTAAGGATGGCAGAAGCGACGAGCCATCGCTCTGTGCCGCCTCTCGCTGCAACGCGTCTCCGAAACATGAGATTATGCAACCTCCTACACTCGGCGCTCGAGAACATAGCGCACACGAAGCCACTAGCCATCTCAACTCACCTTTCATTGTACCCGCCGCAGATTACCTCCCAGATAGGGCGCATGGGGCTCACTCACCATTGGAATGCCAGCCACGGCCAGGTTACAAAAAAGACGTGCGCTCACATCAATACCATCATAACTGGTGAACGTCACACCCGCAATTCTGTCCCTCGAGTGCGTACTTTTGTCGCCTCTTTAATCGCGCTTCGTGAATTCTTTAAAGCATTAATACAGCGAACTACTTACTGTCGGGAAACATAGCTGTGCCTCTCATACCATTGTGGAACTCTGTTCTAGAGATCGGTTTTCAGGAAGCATCGCCGGATTACTCTTTCGCTAGCACTCTTGTCCTTTTAATTTCATGATCATCAGGACTCTTGGAGTACTAATGTTACTTTGGTTTTTTAAGCGCATCGCTTGATTGTTTTGCCTAATTCTATGTCGAACTTAACTAAGAACTCTGTAAAAAGCTGGCTTTCCCGTAATGTAGAGTAGATGTAATCATGAAATGGCTACCATACGGCGTCTTTTGCTGCCTCTGGTGCCGCAGCCTTCAACAGCGTTTCTTCTTGCAACAGTCCAACCCACTCAGCGTCTCTCGCCACTTTTAAACGAAGCTTTATAGGCTGACAAGTGTAGGCAGTGGTGGTGGTGGTGTCGGTGTCACGCTTAAAGGTGGGTCAATCCTGGTGATTGTGCACTAAACGGTCCAAGCTTAATGGTAGCGGCTTTGTCAAGTGGCCCGATCCTGGTGATAGTGCATAAAGGGTCCAAGCTCAATGGCACATAACCGTGTGGGCTCGGGACTTGTAACGCGCCCTTGAACTACCCTTGCCACACTTGGAACCCAACGAGAAAAAATTACCAGCCGTTCTGCTGTCGAGTAAATGGGGGTAAGCGAAGCTTCTCGCGCGAATCTAGCGTGTGGGCTTCGGAAGCCATGGCGAAACGTCAGCGAAGAGCTGCGGACCCCGAGTTGTGGGAGCGCGATGATGAGGCCAAACGTCTGCGAAAAGCCGCCGACCCTTAGTTTAGGGCAAATGAAGTAGAACGCCTGCTGCAGTGTCGTTTTGCCACAAGCTTCGCGTTCCCAATTTTCTCGACAGGGGAAGAGCTCTGAATTTTAGGCGAAACTTTATAGGCTCACAAGATTCGGCGGTGGTGGTGGTGTCATGCTGAAAAGTGGGCCTATCCTGGTGATAGCGCAGAAAGGGTCTAAGCACAACTGCACATACCCCTGACATGTGGGCCGGTTCTGGTGATAGTGTGAAAGGGTCAAATCTCAATGACACATACCCCTGTGGGCTCGGGGAACTGTAACGCGAGCTTGAACTACCGTTGTCATACCTGGGACCAAAAGAGTAAAAAATCACCAGCGCTTCTCCTGCCGAGAAAATGGGGGTAAGCAAAGCTTGTCGTCCGATTCCAGCGTGAGGTCTTCTGAGCTCATGCGAAACGTCAGCGAAGAGCTGCGCACATCGAGTTGCGGGAGCGCGATGTTGAGGCCAAACGTCAGCGAAGAGTCGCCGACCCTGAGTTTAAGGCAAACGAAGCGTAACGCCTCCGACAGTGTCGTCTTGCGAAAAGCTTCGCCTACCCCCATTTGCTCGACAGGGGAAGGGCTCTGATATTTTTCTTCTTGACGCATCAAATTGGTCGGCTGCAAATGTACCGCCATAGGTCCCCTGTATCTGCCTTTTGAACGTTGCTATTGGAAATGACAAATAATACTTCAGCGTACTAGAAGTTAGAGCTTCAGTGATATTGTGATGAAACATTAGGAAGAACTCGGAAGCTATATTTTTGGTAACTTGTTAGGAGAGTAACTAGCGTATGTAATGCGGCCCTGTACAAACACGGTGGGGGGGCCAGAGACCGCATTTTTTTTTCACTGGTTGCCCGGATGGTCTAGTTTTATTCTTGCAACTTGCTGGCATGTTCTCGTTTTGAGTGCCGTGATGATCTCGTTTGAGTGCCCAAATGTTCCCGTTAGAATGCACGAATATTAGCTCTAGCTTTTTGCTCAAGGTCACTTGAAGGTCGCAGACGACGATAGCTAAACGTATTTCATCCCTAATACATGCTCACTCGCGCATTCTTGTAGGGGTGCTTCGACCAGCACAGACCACTCTCTACACTGCACATACCTCGCAGACAACTTCCTGACTCATCGTAGCGGTAATGGAAGCCATGGAAGCTGCCTGTAGCCGGAGAGTTGAGGTCAAACCTTAAACAGCTTCCTCTATCAACGCTTCCTGCTGTCGTTTACATGCTTTTAAAGTATCCTAAAGCCCATCCAACAGCCCACGATGCCTATAAACATAATTGCGCCACCTCACCTATGCTCTACATTAGGCCTACACATTGATGCCAGACTTCGTTTGCATCACCATTTATTTATACCCGCTAGCGTTTCGTGAACTGGTCATGACTCTGAGCATTGTATACGCATCCATATGTATAAACTGTCTCAATTCTCGCAATGAGTGTCGAAATTATTAGAAATAAAGTACGGTCATGATGAACACGATGAAATAGTACTTTCAGCTGCACTTTCTTTCGCTGAGAATACGGGAGCATTAACTGATCACATTTGGAGATCTGCAACAGAAGATTGGTGTACTGGCGAAAGAACAGGTGAAAAAACAGGATACCATTTGTCACCAGCAATATTCAAAGCCATGCAATCATTGGCCGCTATGACAACCTGAATCTCGTGCTTCAACCGTGCAAGAGTAGCTACTTTGTTTGTTTAAGCGCACCTGCTGTTACGAACGATGTCTGGTTTCGCAGTTTTCACATCGAGGCTAGGCAGCGGACGCACGCTCCTTTTGTTTATGGCACCGCAACATGCTTGGCAACAAATTGAGTCGCTGCAGTTCTTGGCTGTACTACGGTACCTATGACATATAAACAGTGGACAACATTCACTCGATCACAAGGTAATTGCGAAAGCCGGTGAAGCATGCTTTAGCATATGAGAGCCTTGTAGGGCAGCCGTATTAGAATGATATTGCTGCGTGTGGCTACTCAACAAAACGAAATTTTCGAAAATAAGCTGGGGAGCCCTTCAAATTGATTTGGCTGACACAGAAATGAGACCATCATTTTCCTATGCCTGCACTCTTGCCGCCCATATGGCGTACAGCAATAGTGCCATACCGTCAGGCGAACTTGCTTTTTTCTTTACGGAACTGTGAAGATTGGCAAGCAAAAAGAAGGAAGAATACGTGGACTCTAAAGAAATGAGTTAGAAAGTGGAAATATAACATTTAGGGAACAGCGGACACATTTGCTTTGTATAAAGGCGAAACACCTCCAGGGGTTGCTTTGATATCATAGTCAACTCAGCCTCGTAAAACCTTATGAATAATAGTTTCCTATTAAAAGATAGATCAGCAAAACGAATTAAATAGTGGCGTAAATAAATAGCACATTAATGTATTCGTGTACGTGTGATGCAAGGCGCTCCACATGATAGACACTTTTAGATAAAACTTCGCATCACACATTTTCATAGCGATATGCTGCGATACTCTTTACAGGGTCTGCAAAGGACCATGGGCGAGTGCGTGGCAGGGCATTGACTTTCATAAGTAGCATCGTGTTTGTATGCCACTCAAAAAATGAATAAAACTGCATTCTCAAAGTAAGGCTGCCCCCCCCCCCCCTCCAAAAGAAACGAGAGAAAGTATGGTGGCAATAATGTACCATAAGGGGAACATTCCACGCAAACGCCAAAAATGAACATTTGGAAGCCCTGTGAAAGGCATGCGAAGCCATATATCGGATCATTTCGCAAGGTTTCGTTGACTAAAAATTAGACAAAGATGTAATTTTCATAACGTTATTGCGCAGCTATACTCACGTATGAAGATGGTCAGGAAACTAAGGTCAGTAAACGTGCACAGCCTCATTGTAGGTTAGTAGTCAAGGATCCTGCAAGAAGGCGAAAAACACATGTATTGCAAAGGAGTTCAGAAAATGTAGAGGAACCAAGATGCACAGAGAGAATCGTTTACTCAAAACAAACAAAGCGACTGCGTGCACTCGTTCCACAGCTGCCATTCTTCGTTTCATGAAGTTTCTTGCCCCAAGGGCAAGTTCTGGGCAAATAACGCCACACACATGGTGTAATGAATTGAAAATGCTACTTCAAACATTGATGCAGCGTGTCTGTAAAGTTGCCTAAAATCAGTGGCTGTAAATAATGACAGTCATTAGTGATGTGTGCTATGACCATAAAAGTTTTGTTACGAAGAGATGAATAATAAAACGTGTAGGTTACAGTTGCACTAAAGCCTCGTCAGCGCGTTTGAACGCAATGGCTGGGAGGTCCGTGTACTACAAATGTGATGGCGTTGCAGCTACAACCTCAGCAACAATACGCAGAAAATATTCCAACTGATTACCTGTAAAGCTATTTTGCGTAAGTTTTATCTCTACATGAGTGAATGTGATTGTTATGCAGATTTTTTCAAAAACATTCACCACTTTTCTAAAGAAACTCTCCAGATTTCTTTTTTTCAAAACAGTGATGCTGACAGCCACGGTGGCGAATGCGCTGTTCGCCATATTTCTGTGTGCCACAACATGCGCCCAGTGATATCCAAAGCCTACCTTGCCATAAGCAGCTTCTGAACCGGCTGTTTCGAGCGCACACTTGAGGGGCCCTACGTGCCACTACATGGCACGACGTGACACAAGCGCCCTAAACTACGAAGCAAACAACATGCTGGCACTGGTGTATGCAGTCGGCGGCAGTGGTACGATCGACAGGCGTTATTATCCGTGAGAATAAGGCAGCGCCAAGCATAACTTTCAATAAGGTCTGTTTCAACTGCTATACCGAGTAAGAGTAAGCTTAAACCGAACAGAAAATAATTTTCATTTGGTAAATATCAGCCATTTTACAAACAAAATCAAATGAGCATGAAAGAAGGCTTGCACAGACTTTCACACTTTAGCAGGTAGCAGCATTAAGACAGGTGACGTTAGGAGAGAAAATTACTTTTCATTACTATCTCAAGTACTACGCGATTAAGATACTTGCTTCAGGCTTCAAGGGACATCGCGTAACTCCCTTTACCAAATGCTCTAATCAGTTCCCCAGGTGAAGGGCGGTCGCGTGGCACCAAGCCCATGTACCTTAGTAGCATTATGAAAAAGTTAAGAGGAGTTCAGGAGTGACCGCGTGACCGGGGTAACATTTTTTTCTACTACCGTTAAATTATGTTCACTTCAATTGTGGGGCTTACAAAAAACACCTTAAACGGAACCAAATGGCAAGGTGTTTTCAAATTTTATCACTTATTAGCGTTTGCCATTAGAAAATGAGGTAAATTAATATTGGGATTTACCGTCGAAATCCAAGGTGCTGTCCCAAGTTCGGTAAAACTGCAGCCAATCCTTTTGGGATGAACTGCTGTCAATGGTGGTGGCAGCCTTACAGAAGGCAGTCCTATTTATATATGTTATACTTGCTTGACGCAAAAACAAATTGATTTATTCATTAGACAACTAACGACTGTGATAATGTATTCTGTTTGATGACTTCAAGATCCTCAAGGAACATAGCTTGAGTGATATTTCTTTTTCTTCAGAGTGAGCAAACTTTGTTTTTGTATTCACATGTACCACATAGAACCATTTGACATATACGGGTGAATGAACTATACAAGCGAATTTACTTAAGTTACTAATCACAATATCTACGTTGGTATGTGTAAGAAATATTCATCAATTAACTTGTGAGAAATGCTCTCTGTGGCATTTCATTGCCATTTTGACGTCGTTAGTTTCCAACCCTCTAAACACATACGCCGGCATCTCGTTGCCTCAGAGACGTTCAGGGACAGGCGGAATGTGGATAGAATGTCGCGCAGTCAAAACAAGTTAGCCAATAACGTGCGACTGCGTGCCGGTGAGCTGACAGGGCGTTGCCACGCAAACTCGCAAGGTGTACAGGTGCTGCCCACGAGGAACGAAGAGGGCGCCTTCTCTGTGTCCCTTTTTGCTTCCTTCTGTGCGTGACAAGCGTTGGCGTTTTGAAGCTTTAGTATGGAGATGTGTGTCGGCCACTCGCTAACAAGCCACCTGCTTCCCATATGTATCGCGTGGTTGTAATTTCCTTACCCTTTATTCAGTCTATATAAATATGCGTCCCAAACGCGGACTGTTTGTAATTTCGCGCCAAAGTTTAGAACTTCGCGCCAAAGTATTCTTTACGCTGCTAAAGGGCTTAAAGCTAAGGAGCGTGGTTGCTTAAAAAACACATGAAGAAGATAAGCAGCATCGTATTTCGCCGCAGATGTGCTTGTTATCGTGAATATCAAGAAGCGCTGAGTAAAGAGGAGAACGACAAAATGGGATGGACCAGTCAGAAACGTCACGCATTTTATACAGTTTAACACCAGCCGCGTTCACATGAATGCGATAGTACCGCATGGAATTTGCATTTGCCAGCTGCATTAGGGAAAGGCGATGCGACGCCGTTTACATGTAGCGCAATAACTCTCCCGAGAACGTAGCGCCACGTACGTGCAGACGACTCCCGCCCTCAAATCTAACATCGCCTCGCGCAATAATGCGATGCGCCTTCCTAGCGCATTACCACTATTTCCATGAATGCGATGCAGTGGAAATGCGATGCGATGCGCCACTGTCGTATTCATGTAAACGCGGCTATGAAATATGTGTCAATGCCGTGAAGCACCCCACGACTCTCATAAGCAAATGGTTTCTACAGTGGCTGCCGATTGCTACGTCAGCAAGAATTAGCCAAAATATTTTGCAAAAGAAAACAAATGTTCTTCGAAGAAAGCAAGTGCACTCTTTTACGCTTTAAGAAAGGGCAGCAGTATGACAGCCACCTGATTATTTCTTCAAATGTTATCGAATTTGGCAGTTTTCCAACATCCCACGGTGAGAACGGAATGCATTGGTCTGAATAAGCGTGGCGTCACATTTCTCAGTGTGATGCGGTTGGGCCATACTTCGCTGGAATAATTACATTGCTCGAACCTTTATAGTGCAATATTTTGTTTTTGAATTTGACTTTGTAAGCTGGCGTATTTGGTAAAGGCCCACTCCAACTAGGCCGACGCTCACAAGTCATCGATGCCGATATGACACCATCGCCATTAATCGGCGGGCTAATCGTTGGGCCTTGTCACCGCGACGCATTGTCACCGGCAGACCGTGTCACCCACGATGACATTGACGCCTACGCGATCGGCATCAGCGAGTCGTCGTAGTTTGACAGGATTTCCGGCTGACGGCGCTAACAAAACAAGTATGTCAACCCGCGTTCAGCCAGTCTTCGCTCGATCCGCCGTTCAACGAAACATTGGATTGACAACGTGAATTACGCAGCAACTTCATTTTTGTATATTTATATTCGTGCTCAATACTACATGCAACAGTGTTTCAACTGATGAAATGCCCGATTTTCAGCCCTTCTCATTCGAACACGTCGATATCAGGCAGGTGTAAATATCGTTCAGCCACTGCGGTCTGTCGTATACCCGACGACTTCGAGCACTCACTACCAGCGTACCTGAACAATAAGGTACGCAATTGGGACGACTGAAATTTCTTTTGTAGCTTAGTTCTGGTTATAGTGTCATGAAATTAACCATTCTTCCCTTCGTACCGTGGGCACACAAAAAGCAAGTACGAACGACGCTGTGCGCTGTCAGCGTTGGTGTGCCACCGTTCTCGATCGAAGGCTGCCATGGCCGCACAAGCTGGCGCTGTCATAAGGAACTTAATGTGATTACTTAGAGTAGTATATATGTAAATATTGTTACGATGACACGCTTTGTAATAACGGAGGTACACTGTTTCGCTCCTATGACCAACGGGCATCATATGTGACGGGTCCCTACGATATTGCACGCGTAGAGGAAAGAACTGCCACGCTCGATTGCCATGCGAGTACAGCAGGCATTCGCCTCGCAGACAACGGGCACGCTCTCGTGAAGTGACGTCGCAACCAAGGGAAAGTTCGCTGTTACAGAAGCCGCCGACCTCCGAGTTTCTAATGTGAGGTTATGGCAGAAATACCGCAGCTTATTGAGATATCTTGGTGAAATCTCTTAAACATGCACCATAGGCAAAATGGAAAGCTGTTTATAGCTCAAATGGCATTCAAAAAATCACCCTTGTACTTTCACATGCCCCCAGACGCCGTTCAAAATGCTTGCAATATCGCAAGACAATCGAACCCTCGCAGGTTTCGTTCAGGGTTGCTGCAGCGTTCGGGACCATCTTTGGTTCTCGTCTGGCGCTTCTGAGCTTCTCGACAAGTCTCTGGCTCCGGTATCAAAGGAATGCACGTCAGAAAATGTAAGCTCCTTCGGTGTGCACTGTACTTGCAGGTCTATTCCGAACAATTACAATGTCCGCCGTCTTTGCCGCAGGAGGCATTTCGCGTACCCCTCTGAGGCTCCCTCAAATACCGCGTTTGAGTTTCTTTTTTTTTGCAGAATAAAGTCTTCTCACATTCCGTTCGTGTGTAGCGGTGGATATCTAAAAGGCTATCACTGAATTTGATCATCACCACAAGTGGTTTCTGTCGGAGTGGTTTTTACAGCGAAAGCTGTATATGGCTAGGCGAGAAAAAAAACCGTTCGTCCCATGTTTCGCTAAACGTCTTGATTGGCTGCGCCGTCAGTTACGTCCTTCTCTACGTCGCACCCAAGCGCGCGCGCCATTGGCAGCACCGTTAGTGACGTCGTTAGCAAACGCGTTCCCACCATTGCCACGCTGGCGCTGCTCTGCCCGCAACGCCCGCGACACCAAGGACGGAGGAGAGGGCGCTTCGAACGCGCAGCCGAATCAGACGTGCTTCGTATGGGCTCGGCGTTTTAGGGGCGAAGCTCCTTAAAGCGGCACCCGTTCGTCCCTCGTCGTAGTAGTAGTGTGTAACCAGTCTGAGAAAAATGAGAAAAAAAAGTTCCGAAGTTGTGTCCGTAGCGCGGAATCGAACCAGGGACCCCTCGCTTCCGAGCGCGCGGCGTTAGCCCACTACGCCACGAAGCACACGTAGACACAAGCACCACGATGGCAATAAATACCCAACATTAACGAAAGGCCGCGTTTCTAGCGCGTTTCTAACGCGTTTGTGCTAGCGCGTTACGGCCCGTGTAAGAAGCTGGTGTAAGACGCTGTGGCCTCTCCGCCTTACCTTCAACGCGTTTCGAACGCGCTGCCCAAGGCGGTGGCAAGTCAAGTTCAAGTCGAGGAGCGTTTATGAATACGGGGGGTATACTCTCTCAGCAGTCATGTGATGGCGTCGGCAAACGCGGTGCACGTTCCGGCATGTGTAAATGGCTGCGTAAGACGCTGTGGCCGCTCCCCCTTACTAGAGAGTACTGCACGTCTCTAACGCGTTTGTGCTAGCGTCCCCTTAAGCGGGAGATCCGATGATTCCCTCCGGAGCTTCACCCACTCATCATCATTCACCCCGTGGATATGCTGTGATTTTTTTTCTGCATTTCGGCAAATATTCTCATAGTGTACTTACGAATCTTGGTGCACAGGACCGTGAACCCCTCTGGAGTGAGTGGACAGTGTCCCTTTTTGATCATTTTCGGACGTGTTCTTCAATGGACGACTTGTGCTCCGAATCGACGGGTTACGCCTATACCGCGTCTAGGGTTTGCTCGAGTGCGGCCGTGCCAGCTGGCCGTCACGGGTAGGCCAACTGCATCATGGATTCGATGAACGCCCCTCTACCCATCGCAGGGTCAATTCAGCAATTAGAACGTCTCACGGATTCAACCATGACCTCTCATACGAATGAAATCACCGTGGAACATCGGAACGCCAACTCAACGCTGCCGGGAACGCGCCCGGTATCTGAGGTAGACGCGAAGGTGGATGCGGCAGGCTCTGCGTCCCTGACGGCGACGCCGCTCATGACGACGAGCCTGGAGGACAACATGGAGCACGAAGATGATGACACAACGGACTGGAGCCCAGTCAACTACCGCAGATACACGACGCGAAGACTCAAGGGCGAACTGCGATCGGAGCAGGTGAGTAGGCCTCACGTTTTCGTGCTCGTCAGGCCGCTTAATCAAAAGTCTATAGGAGAGGTCCCAAAGTCAACCATTACCCGCCTCATTGGACAAACTGCTCCTACTAGCGTTGCAGCCAAAGACTCGGCATTTAGGTACATACCTAAAGCCAATGCATTTAGACTTTCGAATTGGGATCAACAGCACTTGAACAATTTGCTGGCACAGCGCGAGCTCACACTAACGCCGGGAACTTTAGGTGAAGTGCGTAGGATTGCTGTTGAAATAGTGGACGCAACCCAACCTGCTGAAGTCACTACTAGCAAGGGGGTCGTGAAAATTCGACCGGAGCACACCGAGGAATACATCGCCAATCACATTCGCTGCGAATCCGCTAATATTCTGGGATTTCGAATCATGGGAAAGACACAGATGCTTCTGGTCACGTTTGATACGCCACATCCTCCTAGAAGGCTCTCCTTGGACTACGAAATTGTCCCAGTGTACGAGCACCAACCTAGGGCCACGGCATGCTTCCGGTGTCACGGGCTGGGCCACATGGCCAAGTTCTGCCCCTCGCCGGCGGTATGTCGTCACTGCGGTCGAACGCATAAGGAACATGGCCAATGTGAAGAGACACCATTCTGCGTTGCCTGCCAGGCAGTGGGGCATATTTCCTTCGCCCTCAACTGCCCCGCTAGAGTGTGTAAAACTGCAAGCTCACCACCTCCCAAGAAATCTCCTGCTACTGAAACAGAATGTGGAGAGCAGGAACCACCGCTAGTTAATAGTACAGGCACTCCTCTCAAGACATGATCGCAGGTAATGACTTCGAACAGAGTGAAAAGTAACGGCAAGGGTGAGGCTAAGACCGAACGCTGAGCGCAAGTCCAAGCAGTCTCGGCAGGCGCCTAGAGCAAGTTCCAACAACAAATAGAAAACTTAATAGAGCAGAAATTAGATGCTATGCAAAAGCAGATCACATCTTGGATACAAGCCTCCCAAGGACAACACGCACAAGCAGCAATAAACCCACCACAACTCGGAAAAGCTACAAAGCCACTTGCTCCAGCACCCCCTAAGAAGCCGTCTCTAATTCCACCAGAGCACACCTTGGAATCTAAAGCTACGTCGCTGCCAAACACCGAAACGCAGTGTGCGTCTCAGAACTCGCCCTGCTTCTCTCGAAAGAAAATCTCCCGTTACAGTGAACCGGGCAATGGACACCATCATGCAACTTCTCGAGAAATTGAACTCCCGTATGTAGGCAATTGAGCGAGCCATCGAACAGCAAGAACAGGTTATCATGCAGCACAAAGAGGTCAACGAGCGGGAGCTTGCCCAGCATACGGCTACTTTAGACGAATACAAAAGGAATTGGCGGCGAGCCCGCAACCGCAGCAGGGATTAATCATGAAAACTCGCAACAATATATGTATCCAGTGCAACTGCAGGAGCATCTCTCAGAACCCTGACCTAGATACCCCGTTTACGCTGGGAGAACTTCATGCCGCCATTAAACAGGGTAGAAGCGATTCTGCACCAAGTCATGATGGTATTACCTGGAAAATGTTGCGGAACCTGTCAGAAGAAACGGAAATGGCTCTCCTAGAAATCATAAACAAGTAGTGGTCCCAAGGAATTGTTCCGGATCACATGCGCCCATCAATAATCAATCCGATACCAAAACCGGGGAAAGACTCTACAAAAATCGCCAATCCCCGCCCAATATCGCTTACACCAACCATATGTAAGCTCACTGAGCGGATGATACATACCAGGATAACCCACTACATCCAATATCGCAAACCAGGCTTACATCCATCCCAAGCCGGATTTAGACCCAACATGGGAACCCACAATAACCTCTGGCTGCTTCAGAGGGTCCTAAATATAAATTCACGGAGTGGGCCACCGGACTACATCCTAGCTGTTGACATGCGGAAAGCATTTGACATTGTCAAGCAAGATCAAATTCTCTCAAATCTAGCAAGAATATATCCCAGCCAACGAACAATAGACTGGATCGCAAGATTTCTTGAAGCCAGACCCATTCGTCTTCGCAGCAACAAATGCCGTTCCAGCCACTTACTATCTTGATCGAGGAGTCCCTCAGGGTTTGATTTTGGGACCACTGCTTTTTAATGTGGCCATGCTTACTGTGCCCCGCGAACTAGAGGCAAGCACAGTCGCCCGCTATACCATATATGCGGATGACATAACCATTTCGACAGAAGCACAAGACTATGGCGGGAACATTGAGCACATGACCACCGAACTTCAAGCTGCCCTCATTGCACTCGAAGACACCCTTCCTAAACTGGGACTCACTTTAGCACCTGAGAAAACACAACTTCTATGTGTCAATGGCAGACGAAGCGTCCTCCTGCCACAACAGGCAATAGTATTGACATTGGGTCAGCATGAACTCAGGGCCACCCACGGTCACGTTAACATTCTTGGGATTCCCATCCACAGCTGCAATACGGGACAATTTTGGACGACTGAGCTCAAAAAGCAATGGCCCAGGCTCTTGCACACTATAAAGCGCGTCTCCAACAAGTTCGGCGGGGCACGGCAGGCAGCCTGCACCACCCTCATCAGATCCATTGAATTGGCAAAATCACCTACGGATGCACAGTCGTAACACCATCAAAACAGCCGAAAAAAAACATTCAAGTACTGTACCAACAAATCCTTCGGACAATTACAGGTCTCCCGAAGTTCACGAATATGCGCAAACTGCAAAACTTAACGCCCCTGCCATCCATCGACGACATCATCAAACATGCTCAGACATCACTGAATAATCGACTGCATCTCACGACACAGGGTCAAGACACACTGCTGTGGGACACCCGACGCGTCCGCATGGAACCGCGGAACACTGCAGGCGAAGAAACCACCCTTGCTTTTCCTACCCTTTACCCCTCCGAGATGTCTACGCCACTCGCAACAGGGGCCACTACGACCAGACAGCGCCTCTCTCACAGGCACGATCAGTGCGACGCTAACGCAATATTTACTGACGCCGCACTCGATGGTGACCGCATGGTTCTGGCCTCGTACAAACCCTCGACCGGTGAGGCCAGGCGCTATATTTGTACACTAAACTACGCGACACCTGCACAGGCAGAACTTTTGGCCATCTGGAGCGCCTTACAAGACAATGCAGCGCCATCCACCATTTACACCGACTCATTCGAAGCATTAAAAGACATTGAGGACCCCAGTGTGGAAGATATCACTGCTCTATGCATCCGCCATATTCTACAGCACAAGCAGAAGAATGGCATTGACGTTAGGGTCGCCTGGACGCCGGGACACGTGGGGGCCCAGGGGGGAGGTAACGAGGTAGCGCATGATTTGCCACCTCCCAATCTGGAGCTTTACCTTTTCGTCTCCAACCTTTCCTACGCGGGTCTCCCGACCTTGGTGACCACCCCTATACGGATTTTCCGCCGAACTCTCATTTCGAAATGGCACGAATACGTCACTTCCTCAAGTACGCTAAGAGGGAGAGACTCAACCATCTCACTCCTCCTCACATGTTTAAGGACCTCGCCCTCAGCCGATCCCAGGAAATATTTATAAATAAAATACTTGCCAACACAGCTACTACCCCTGACAGAATTCACAAATGGCAGACAGTGGCTGACCAAAAGAAGGGCATTGACGCCTCTGCCACTCCGTATGCGAAGCCAACTTGCAGCATCTCATTTTACACTGTCCCACGTTAAATATGTATCGAGACAACAGCAATATCTTTCTGCATTGCCACATTGAAGCTTTACAGAACGCCATTCTCGAAAACCCCGATCACCTGGTAAAATTAGCCCACTTCGGCGTTGCTAGCGGCCTGGCTCGTGGAGATTTAGTGGGTGTCTACCTCTCCTCGTATGTCCATCCTCCCCCACCAGCGACTTTCGGTCCTCCCTTTTCTTAATAAAATAATTCATTCATTCATTCATTCATTCATTCAAGAACGGAGCCACGTGTGCTTGCTGTGGTAAAGCTAGAGAAACGGTGGCACATGTTTTATTCGAATGTGAAGAAATCTACCCAGCTGCAAGTCTAGGCTCCTCTAACCTCCCTTAAGTCCATGGGTTCAGGGATAGCACGGGTAAAGTAAACATGTCAGCTGTAGAGATTAGTAAGAGGCGGTTGGAGGTTTGGTGGCAGAAAAGTAGGGAGACCACAAACAACGGAGACGTACAGAAACAGAGTTCCCAGTAATGGTTCAAAAAGGGTGATGCCTGGAATTTTTTGTATTTGTACTCAAAAATAAAGGTAGGACATTAGGCAAAATAATAACAAGAGCTTGGTGACGCAACCCACCACCCGGTTTCTAAGGCGACGCTCATAGCATCCATCCTTCCATTCGTCCAGCCGTCTGCTCGGCTCGACGTTGTCGCATGCGTTCGGTATCTCGAGTCAGCTCGGCGTCGTGGTTAGCCGCATCCACCCGCCATTGGCGCTTGCGTTCCACTAGAAACATAAACACGTAACCAATAATTGAGAAACGCTTCAATACAGCGTCGGGATTAATCCACTGCCAGACACCGGGGCCGCACGCTTCAGTTTCCCTGGTTAGCCATCTGTACGGATTGCTTGGGCGGTGTTTTTTTATTAATCTCTTCAGTGCACTGCTTTCAATGGAGAAATTCAACCCACGAAGTAGTGAAGTCATTTCTCCATAGCAGAAATCCTAAGGCTCACACAGCTTTCGCAATATCAGAAGCTATAGCAATTCAAAGAATGCAATGACGTTGTAGGTAACATTTTTTCAAATGCCTGACGCACCTTTTTTGTTATGTTTAATGTTAGCACAGCTCAATGTACGCCAGCTGTGCTTGAAGCCGACGATGCACCGGTGCCGTAGATGCCGACTTAAACAAGTTAATTGCTCTAATAGGTAGTTATTCAAACGCGGAGCGTTGCGTTTGATGTTTGCTAGCAGCCACTATGCAAAATGTCTTTTTGGGAGGTTCAAACGGGCGAAAAGCGATCAGAACAGGTAAAATCAGAGGCGATAATTCCCGGCAAGCGCGGGCCGCCTCATCGCTGCACCCGGATAAGGAAATCGCTTGACTGTCTGCCGATAACACTGGTCCTGCCGAGATGGCCTTTCGCGAGTCAACTTCTGACTGTTCGCGTCAGCACAGCTTTTCAGAGTGGTAAAGCCACACACGTGAATTTTAAAATGTCGGCGCGAGCAATAAAAACCAAACAAAAGGGGTCACCTAAGCAGTTCTTATGAGTTGTGAACGTGAAGCGTTAATGTCCAATTAAACGCCGCTGAGTAGTCCTTAGATTTATGGACTGCTCGCGGAAAAGAGAGTGTGTTGAGAGGCTTAGCGCGTTTTGACTTGGCCTTACCGAGACGCAGTTAGCACACCAGGCGAGTGCTTGCGTGGACAAGGAACGAGCGGATAACACACCGTTCCGAGAGTGAGGGGGACGTGGCGTTGCGGCGATGCCCTCTCCCCTCACGCAATATCGCGGCAGCAGGTGTATCCTTTCACCCGCTCTGCTTGATCTAGGCCCGATCCAGGAAGCGCGAGAAAGCGTCACGAGTGACGTGGCCTCCCACCCAATAAGAATTTCGCTGCTACAGGCACCACCAGATTTTTAAGTTCAATGGGCAATTTGACGCTTTCCCATCAAAATTTGACACATGTTTATGCGCCAGCAGAGAGTCATATAGTTAGTAGAGAGCACAGAAGATAGCTCTGAGTTTATAATGTGAGGTAATGGATGAGAGGCCGCCGCTGATTTGGGTATCTTGGTGAAATGTCGTAAACATGAAGCAAAGGCCAAGTGAAAAGCTGTTTATGCCTCAAATTCGCTTAGAATATCCGCGTTGTGGCTTTCACATGCATGCCCCATCCCCCGTCCCTCCTCCAAAGAACATGAAACCAACCACCGTTTATAATGTTTCGAATATCGCAGGACAATCAATCCCTTGAGGATGCGTTCGGAGTTGCTTGGAGCGTTCGCAACCACCTGTGGTTCTCGTCTGGCGTTTCTAATATTCTGGTAAAGTCTCTGGCTACGGTATCAAAGGAATTCACGTCAGAAAATGTAAGCTCCTTGGGTGTGTGCTGTACTTGCAGGTCTAGATCTAACAATTACAATGTGTGTCGTCTTTGCCGCAGAAAGCAATGCGCGTACCCCCCTTTATGCTCTCTCAAACACCGCGATTGAGTTTCTTCTTTTGCAGAATAAAGTCTTCTCGCATTCCTTTCGTGTGTACTGGTGGGTATCTAGAAAGTTATCGCTGACTTTTATCATCACCACAATTGGTTCGTGTCGGAGTGGTTCTTTTTTACTATTATTTGCTTCAGGGCACAAGTTTCAATTAAGATATGATAGGTATATGATAGGTTGGGCATACAAGGCTTAGGAAGCTTGGACTATCATGCCGACTAATTGGGCGTCTTTGTGTTCCCAGAAGTGTCACTTACATCAACTCGAACTTTACCACTGCCGTAACAAAGCTTGTTGTGACCCCAACCCTGCAACTATGCGAAAAAAATTACGAAATACAAACAATTATCCAGTATCTCATATCGGTAGATCAAGTAAATATCGCTATATAATATACCCAATGGTGTCGGAAATATCGATAGGTGTTATACATTGCTTATATAAGTTGATGTCGCTGCAGTGCTGTTTGGCCCACCTAATTGAAAAGTATAAAAAAGTAACAAATTCATCACATTTTCTCCTAGGCGCAAAACAGTGGTAAAATCATTGGATTCAATCAAAATTTCTAAACAAGCTTAAACAATTGGGCATTTTACGACATTGTGGTTCCACTTTCAATTAATTTCCCATGCACTTGTTTTTTTTATTACAATCACTTAGAACAGGATCTAGATAGGGCATTCAGTGGAATCACTCAACCTAAGCAGCACGCCAACTCCTGCTGGGCTTATTTTCGCTGTATTCTCCTTCAATCACTGCAATACTTCACTGGGAATTTCATAAAAGGTATTCGTCTCACTTTCCTAGCATGTGAGAGATTTAAGACAGACGTAGTGCAGATATGCAATAAACGAAAATGACGCGCTTGGCATGCATTGCACTTCGCGCTACTCATGGCGGCTTTACACTGCATGACAGTACATTTAAGGGCGGCCCTTAAATACGCAATTTGTTGCTTTAAAAAATTTACCTACGCCGTGGTCCTGGCAGGCATGAGTCACGGTGAAACTATTTTGCACTAGAGATCGCGCCTTAGTGGAATGCGTGTTTAATGTCTCTATGACCTTTGAATCGGCTACAACTTCTCGTGTTGTCCTTAAGCTCTGCCTAATTAAGTGATTATCATCTTAAAATAAACTTCGGATAAATAAACTAACTAATAAATAAACTTACCCCATTGCATTCAGTAGGAAGGGTCATGGAGTGATGGGCTCGTCAGCAATGCAGCTGGTGTCCTCATTCAGTGCCTATTTTGCAAAGCCACCTTGTCTGCTACACCTATATAAGATTTGCTGCCTTCCCTTTGTTTAGGTGCGCGCACTCTCAAACTTGTAATCATCTTCTACACTTTCTTTGCATCGAGGATAGTTGCTGGCTTCAACATCAACAGTCAGCAATTTGAAATTGCTTCTCATGATTTCACCTAAGTTGAGGTGTACATTGCTGTATGACTTGACGCTGTAGTGATGAAGAAGGACGAAACACTGCCAAAAGTGCCAGTTAAAAAATGCACCGATGATTACGACATTCCCTAATGCAAAATTTCACTATACGCGTTTTTATTTCACGTTATATTGGCTGGCGTGGACAATCTGTCTCGTGCGGCCTTCTGCAAACGGAGCGAAGTGGTGGAGCGGCTGCCTCGCTAATCTGAAGATCGCGAGAGGGAACGCGTGGGTGACAAATGGGTGCGACCCTGATCCTCTGCTTTACACCTCATGGTTCTGCTGTACCCTCCTCCTCCGCTTTCCTACGCGCGCTCTCTTCGCTATCGCCGTCTTTCATCTCCCGCGTTCGCTTTCTTACTTCGCTGTGCTCGTTCACAAGGTTACGAGGTACGACACCGACTCTCGCCGCAGGAACGAGCGCCCAAGGACTGCGCTGTAGATTATATTTCTTCATAAGGCGAGGTTCCTGCAAAAAAGACTATGAATGCTCAAGTCACACGAATGGTAACGAGCACAGCCGTCGGCTCTTCAAGCTGAGCCCACAAATCAAGTCGATCCGCTATTTATTCATGCGTCGTCCGAGCTTAAAGCGTAATCGGCGTGGAATAGAAATACGCCCACGGGTAAAGGAATGGTCAACTGATTCTGTCTCTCATCAACGCAACATTATCAACTCAAATCACCCGGTCTCTATTATAAAGGCTTTGATATCAGCTTTACCGTCCCCTTGAGACAATGTATCATTGGCTTCTTCCTACAGTTGAATTATTAAACAATAGCTGCCTGTGCCACATTGGACTAACAGACAACCGCCATTGTGGTAAGTAAAGTGAATTGCTACTAGTAAAACAGGTTTCGCTGGAATTCCATCGTTAAAAATATGAACGGGCATGTTATTTGCGTGGAATGGGGTGTGTTTCTCTACATTCACTAGACCTCGGAAGCATATTAGATCATAAGTGTTTTTCAAAACAGCATCAAGCTTTTTTTTATGCATTGCCTCAATAGACTTGCTTGATTCAACAACTCTAACATATTTACACCAATTCCTTCAGCATTATCCCACTTGTACATACCATTACCATTATTTAGGGCTAGCCTAGTCTCTCTAACATCCCATTGGCACAGCACCTCACCAGGCTCAATCGGATCTCAATCAACGGCCTTACCAGCTACTAGGTCATGGTTTGCGGATCTGGCATCTGGCATAGGGTGAAAGGGATTAGCTATTCTTTTGACCGTCGGCAGAATCATGTGTGGGACTTCTGCGCCCCTTCCGTATGCTACGCCACTTCTATGGCCGCCCGACATTACTGCTGCTTAGCTTGAAACTCATCCACCATTTCATTACCTTGGTTTAGAGGTTCTATCTTTCTCTTTAACTGCCTATTTCTTGCCTCCCTGATTCTGTTTTCTTCTTACCCAATTCGTTTGCTCTCCTGCATTTATCAATCCCATTCTTCTATCTCTCTCTTTTCTCGCTCCTCTTATTTTTGTTCCTTTAGAATTAAGATGCCAAATATATCATGTCTTCCTGACCACTGTTACCTTCTAAAATAGCCTAACCAACGAATTGTGCCTTCTGTCTGGTCCTCCTTCTCTACGTCGAGTTCTTCCGAAGTACCGAAGCGAGTACCGAAGCGCTCCCTGTCGGCGATCGTTAGTACTTCACTTCTCCGCTCTTAGATGGTGGCGCCATCCCTATCGAAAAAACATACTTTAATCGTTGGCGCCGCATGTCACATCCGTTACAGGAAGTTCATCGTGAACCTCGGCATAAAACAATTTCGTCGTAAAAGTCGCTATGCCTAACTCGTCTTCCGCTGATAAAAAAATCCTCTAGATCACCACGTACCAATTATTCCCATCTAAGTATGAGGTCTGGCTTCACTAGCTGGCTGATATCTATGCTCAAAGCTGCTTTCTGCTGAGAAAGGCAGCAACCACAATTTCTCTAGGCAGTTGTACACGCTCTATCAGTGTTTAACAGTGGTCTCATGAATATACTATGAATCTCCAGCGCAAAGCGACGCTCTCATCATACACCATGTATTCATGACGCGCTGCCTTGCTCCCGGAGTTCGCCATTCAGTTGGCGATTGGGGTTGGTTGTAGCTTTCATCACGCTTCTGTCAACCGGTTGTTGTGATTATGATCCAGGGTTGCAGGTTCAGACTCAGGAGTAACAGACAGGGTACCTGGCGTACGTCGCCGGAGCGCCTAAAACATGTTAGCTGGCCTGCGCTACACCAGGGTGTCGCACTAAGCTGAATAAGTGGACGCACGCCATCATCCGTCTCTATAACTGAGAGTTGCTCGTCAGTAAGGAGGTGAGGTCGCGAGGTTGAAGGAACTATATTGGTTTACTTTCGACATTTAGGACTCGCAGGAAGACATTTCGTGTCAGATCACTTTATAAGTCTGTGCAGGCACTGCGCACAGCACCCACATACCCTTT
>NC_051160.1:99971653-100015951 GCF_013339745.2 Dermacentor silvarum
CGCGGCAACCCTTTGCCCCTTTTCGTCGATTAATCTTTAAATAAACGCACCTCATCGTAGCAGCTTATAAGAGTCACCTAGCTGTGCAATCACCCGCCGCATCATCCGTCTTTATTGCTGAGAGTTGTTCGTTGGTGAGGAGGTGAGGTTGCAAGGTTGAAGGAAATATATTGGTTTACTTTCGACATTTACGACTCGCAGGAGGACACTTCATGTTAGATCACTTTATAAGTCTGAGTGCGCACTGCGCACAGAACGCAAGATACGCCTTTGAAGCCGTAGTTTTTCCTTCATAGTTCTGGGCGAGGAAATTGCATTACTTTAACCTGATCGTTGGAAGGATTGAAGTTTTCGCAGCACTCGTTCTAGATATCGCACGAACTTGCTTGACTGCGTCCGTAATATTGCGCATTCGCCCCCGCATATTATGCAATGCCGACCTTATCAGGAGTTAACACTGTTCCCACACCAGTCGTTGACATTGGCTTCTAGCATAATTTGTAGGCTCCTTGTGACGGTCAGCTTGTAGTTGTTTAAGTAGCCTGGTTTTAACGGTCAGTACAGCTTTCAGAAAATGCGGCAGTTTTTGTCACTCCGAAAGGAGCCTACTTATTTGCCATTAAATATACCTTATGGTTGTATTCATCTAGGCAGGCATTGGTGAAGTGGTCGCTTCATGGGAAGCACGCCAAGAATTCTTTGAAGTTGTGAAATGCAACACTTGCTTTGTGTCTCTGGGCATGTGTCGCTCTTCAATGACAAAAATATTTATTATTATACTGGGGCTTGGTGGTGAGAACCCATATATTTTCATACAATCTTGTTTGAAAACATATTCACAACTCGCTACGCCCGGAACTAGATGGTACAGCATGTCCAACGGTACGTTCCAGAGAAGAGCCTCGTTGCATACACGCTTAATACATATCGCGCTTCAGCGGTGGCAGTATAGTAGAACGCTGCAATGTCGAAATTATTGACATTCATCCTAAGGAGCGTTCTGCTAGCAATATTTTTCTACAAGACATTAAAGAATGCGAATGTCAAAGGAGTCGTCTCGCGCGTCACACATATCCTTCTACGTAATTACACGTGAGCCTTGTGACCAGTCAGTTATGCGAGCTACTCTTTTTACAGTGTAAAAAAAGCTGCGACATTTAGCGGTTGGGATGCAGAATAAGTTCACGAACGCCGAGACATGTTTCACTGCTGCGAATTGTCATGAGAAATGTTTTTGAGATTAGTCCGCATCTTACTTATGCAATATTTTGGTCAAGTTCTCTGAACACGGCCAATTATTAAACGCGTAAGCCGGTTTATAAACAGTTAATATGGTCCATAATAGTTCAAATAGGAGCGAATTTATAAAGTAGATTACTACAGAGCTTGGCATACCCACAGTTCCGACTACACAAAGCTGAATGGTATTCCATGTGCATATACTGCAGATCAGTCCGATGGGTGGATGTTTGAGGCATTTTATTTTTCTGCACTAATTCCAGGGATATATTTCATTATTTCCAGTGGTGGCAGTGCCGACAAATGGTGTTATTTCATAAGGCTTACGTACTTGCTGATCCTGCCTAAAGGGGTTACCACAACAAAAGAAAACTTAAGGCAGCATGAAGCAACTGTATCCGTGTATGTCTTGGCCTTCCCAAGGGGTCTTCACGCTTAGGAACAGTAGGAAAGCTGAATACCTGCCCCGCAACGTGTTGCCTTCACAGGAGACATTTTTATTTGATATCAAACATGTCCTTCATACGAAGAACCACATTTAAAAATATTTTTTCATCAAAGCTCACGTCGAGGATTCAGCAGCCGTCAGAAGCATATCTATCTCGATTCTGTTTTAGGTGCCGCAGATTATGCGATTTCTGAAGTAGAAAGCACTGTCCGTTATGAATTAGGCCGGGACACCAAACCGCGAAAACATTTCCACACTCTTGGAACGGTAACGGTTCATAAAGGGGCATATTCTCACAAATTTGTGCACCTATAAAAAAAGTTACAAAGTAGCCTTTATTAGGTAACCTTTACTAAACGGGCCTAGCCTCACAAGTTTGTAACCTAAAGGTTGGAAATAAAATTGTAACCTTTACTCAAGTAACGTTTAATAAAGGGGCATATTCTCACAATTTTGTGCACCTATAAAATAAACGACTACGTGTACCTATACTAAAGGTTACTATATAGTAACCTTTAGTATAGGCACACGGAGCCTTTTTGTATTGTAACCTTTCGTACCGGCATACAGTCTTGCAAGGCTTCACACGTGCGTCCTTCTGCGCATGTCCATGAATTTAGGACATTGATTATTCGGGCAACCACCAAACTTCATGGCAATGCACTAGCGCAACTCACTGAGCAGAACTTCATAATAATTGTACTTAAAATGATCGCCCGATTTTCTACAACTTTCGGTTACCAACGTCAGGAGGATACTCTCAACTGAAAATATACGCATTTAAGGCACTTAGTCATAACTTCTCTGCTGCGTTATATTAGCGCTTTGGTCAAGGTTAATGCACTGCTATAACTTAGCAGGGAAATTAGGAATAAGTGCCGTAAAATCTTATGTAACCGGGAAAAGGTATACTTTCGACGTAGCTAATGGAAAGTTGTGGAACTTCGGCTCATATTCTGAAATACAATTTTCTGAAAACGCTGCTCAGTGAGTTACGCTAGTGTCCTGCAGTGAAGTTCAACGAATGTCCGAAGGAGCATTGTACAAAATTCACGTGCATGCGCAGAAGGACGCGCTGGTAGAAATGTGCAAGACGGTATGCCTATACGAAAGATTACAAACAAGGTTCATAAAAATGTCGCCGGCGTTATGCCCAAATTTCTTGGACATGACTCATTGCTGAAAACTGAAAAATATTCAGGTCTTAAGACAAAACGACATTTTATTGCTGTGAAAGCTTCATAGCGCCGAAAGACAGCACTTGCGCGATATTCAATACAATTATTTGGGATCAAATTTTGCTAATTAGCTTTTTTCATTCCTTCGGGGGACATGTAATTGCATAATGAAGGCAGCCAGTACTGAAAGCACACCAATTGCCATAATTGGGCCTGGCACTAGCTTCGAGAAATTGAATCTGCAATGAAGTACGTTGCTGTTTCAGTTATTATTTCTGCACTACCTGCACCAAAATTCTGTAAATATCTGAGCTGGAACAGCAATGCATTTTGTGGAATGTTCGCAGTATGTAATTATGAGACCATTCTGCGGCGCAATACTTCCAGCAACCATATATGGAGTGCTGATTGAGCAGCTCTGCAGTTAACCACGAATGTTTATTTACATGCTAATCGGTCAAACATTGGTAATATTCGTACTAATGGTGATTATTAGAGTTTATTGGCGCAATCTGTACTAATGATTATTGCTGGAATTCTGTTGCGATGACTATAAATCTTGTTCAGCAGAAACAAACATTTCCTCTCAAATTCTCTTTTTTAATATGCAAGGACAGACTAGTTAACAACGTGTAAACCTTTGCCACCTTGCCATATTACAGCGCAGGTCATTTACACAAGGCAGCTTGCAGGAATCAGTATAGAACACGATGCGTCAAGATACTTGTACCTTTTGAAATAAGCTGGCACTTGGTAATTTTAGGATTAAATGTGCAAAAACACAAAATAAAAAATAAAATGCACAGTATGTTGCTTTTGTATAGGTGAATGCATTGTATCCTGGTTCGACCTGCAACATATTTCTTTGCTGCGGACCATGAAAGTTTTTTGCAAAAACTATCATGTCGTCATCACATGATAGTGAACTTTCTAATAATTATATTTTGCACAAGTGGAAACCGCATCTGAAAAGGTGGCACATTTCAGAATGAATACGCATTTCTGCATGCAAAATTTCCTGTATCGAAAAAAAATATGGAGGTATGAGACGGAAGCACCCACATTCTGGAATGTGAGTAGCACCCACATGTGAGTAGCAGCTCAGAGAATGAAAGCTGACACAAAACATTTAGAGAAAATGTTATGATTACTTTATTTGCATATACAAAACAAGGTAACTCAATGCTTTCCCTTCACAAGCAAAAATACATTTTGCCTTGCTCTGTTTTCTTTTTCACGGCCGTGAAGCAATAGTGAAAATAGTGAAAAAACCCATGAGTACAGCTCTGCCTGGCAGCACAAATTTCTACAGCATCACGAGGAATGGGGCAAAAAAATAGAAATGTTGAAGGTTCAGGTACAATAAGCTCAAATACAAATACATACAAGCTTTAGACTATCACGAGGAGGAAGATCTCATCCCTGTTGCGAGCACAATCATGCCTTTTTGCTGTTAGTATGTCAGTTGCTAATTCTCCGATCTCCTTGCAATGCTGTGTAGTGGAGCCCAAAAGGACAGAAAAGTAATCTTACAATCTCATAGTTACTTGTTAGCGTCGCCCTGCAAACAACAGCTATTACCATGTATTGAAAGAGACATAAATAAACCATAAACAGATGAAAAACTACAACAGAACAAATAATTAAGCAAGCCTAAGGTGAATATGGCCTTCTGTCTAGGAAATGTCGGTAAAAATAAAATTCAAGATTAAAAACTGAAGAAAAATGAATTCTCAACTCAGTTCGTACTCCCCTCCAGTACAAGTACAAACGACAACACCGCAATAATGTGACAGTCTCACAGTGAAAACGCAATATCAAGTGATTACAAACTGAATATTAGCACAAAACACCAGTTCCGTGCATGAGGTCAATGTTGTGCGTCTGCACAAAAGTGCAACATATACTTGAGATTTAAGATTAAGCACCTTAACACGATGATTGATAGTGATAATATTATTTAAAACAGTGTTTATGAAGCGAGCAATAGGTCATTTCAATAAAACTGAATAGTGCGAGCATAAGCATGAATTGACTGCGAAATATACGACAGACACACACCAGCAAATAAATAGTTGAACAGGAAGCATTGCTTACCTACATTACATTTATTGCTGTCTCCGGCAATCATTACAGCAGTCACAACACAACCGATGTTCACCACTCTCAGGCAAGCGAAGAACTTTTACCATTGGCCATAAGCAATGCGTCTCGTCGCAGCGGCCACGCAGAACGCCAAGCATGTCCCTGCTCCACGCCTGGTGTCATGGCTTCTTTTCAGCGGCGCGCACGCCGTTAGGTGTGCTTTTCGTAACTGGACCACGCGTCACGAGTGACTCAGACACACAACACTCTTAGTAAGCGCACGCCACCAGATCGGAGAACCTAAAAACGTGATTAAACCAATGAAACAAAGCGCGACACGACCGTTTCAAAACAACACCACCGGCGAAGCTCTTGCCGGCATGCATCGCGAGAGCTGCGCAATGCGAAGGAGATATGACAGCGCTCATGTTGGGCTGAAGCTGAAGCGCGTTTGATTACGCCCCGCATCTATAGCGCAACTAAAGATTATAATCAAACTACAGTTCCGTCAAAGTGTCACAGGACCATATATATCAAGATGCTAATATTCTAATGTTTCAGGATGTTGTTGTTCGTTTGTATTTGTATGTTTTCTCCCTGCTCATTTAGCCGGCCGCCATTGTGGCATCATACCGTGAGCGCACGTTCATCTGTCTACGAGACCTTACTGGTGCGGCTGTCGCCCGCTGTCATTTGAATGTAGCGGCGTCTTTCTCGCGTGTTAGTGAGCGGGCAAAATTGTTGCGTATCTGGGTTCTCAAATGAACCCGACAGTTGCTGTAATTTAGGAACCACTCCCTATAGTACGTCAAAAATACAAAAAAGAAAGAAATGAAGAAAAAAAAGCGCGGTGGCAAAACATTCAGTTGCAGTGTACAGTAATTCTGATTACAACGCATCTTTCCCGCCCTGCAGATTAATTATTCGGCCTGATCGACGCTTTGATTCTGTCGGTCGTCGAGATTTTAAAGTGCTCTAGCGTGCGCCCACGTGCGGCCATCAGTGTGCGCCCGCTGTTAGTGGGGGTGTCGCGTTTCAGGAGATTTGATTGATTTTGGGGTTTGACGTGCCAAAACCAGTTCTGATTATGAGCCACGCCGCAGTGGAGGGTTACGGATTAATTTTGACCGCATGGAGTTCTTTAACGTGCAATACAACGCAAGCACACGGGCGTTCTGGCATTTTCGCCTCCGTAGAAATGCGGTCGCCGCGGCCGCGATTCGATCCCGTGATCTCGTGCTTAGCAGCGCAACGCTTTAGCTGACTGAGCCACCGCAACGGGTACGTTTTGGGAGAATATGAAGCAAACGCGAATAAAGGAGCATTGATAAACAAAAAAATAATTGGAAACTAAAGAAACAACGCCCGTGTGCTTGCGTTGTATTGCACGTTAAAGAACTCCATGCGGTCAAATCTAAAGATATTGGGTGCAAATATATATTCAATCACCGTAATGCATCCGCTTTTATTTTCCGTGTAGGTAGACAAATCTATGTTTTATACCACAGTCTAAAATGCCTGAGCGGTAGCGGGGGGCTTTCCATCACATTGAACCGTAGTGATAATTCAAGCCACAACATCGTTTGCCACATTATTGTCCGATGTATGTTCACTGCTTCTGTGGCTTCCTTTTAGATTGTAATGGCACGTATGCAGTAAAGATCGGTGACGAATGATTTGCTGCTGTTTGACTTGAGCACACGATCGTGCAAGATTAACATTTTTTTGACATTGCGAAACCAAGGATCCCCACTGGTATCCATAAAATCTTAATTTAGTCCAACCTGCCTCATTCCCTTGGCCGCACAACATACCATAAAGGCTAGTCCCGGCTAAAAACACCACATTAGGATCGCAATACGACACAATAATAGGTAAACTTCAAATCCATACAGAAGGTCCACTAAGCCACGAATTCTAACACTTTTAGAGGTTACAATCGAAAGGTTATAAGACATTTGGCGTTGCAGTAACCTTCAAAATATACGCTTTGGCAAATGTAACCTCTAGTCGTGACGGAAATTGACGAAAACAATAAGATCAAGTTTTTTTAGTCACCGAGTAACCTTTATGTTATAAGTTACTTGTAATTATAATTTAACTTAATCGTTACCGTGCTAAGAGTGCAGGACGCAGTTCCACATGTTTCACGAAGTCGCTGTACGCAAAAAGGGCAACTCAACCCAGTTCGTGAAGTGATCGGTGACAACTAAGAGCTAGCTGTTACTGCGCGTAGCGATGATGAGATATCACATTATGACTAATTACAATAAGCCATAGGCTGTGCCTAATAACTGGATGCATCAAACCAGGCGGCTGACCACCGCAGGGTTCTGTCCGTTAAAATGTAGAAAAACGTCTTCTGCATCGGAGAACATCCAGCCTGAAGCCTGCCTCTGTATCGGTTTGTCAAAACATTTCATTAGTCGTACTCGCAGTGATTCGTGGCATCAAGGCATAGGCGTGGTAGCGCTGAAGAAAGTCACTTCTGAGAATTCGTGGCAATACAACACCAAAGAAAGAGGTGCCGTCATCATCGTTAGCTTAAGAACTGTATTGTTGTAGGTGACCATCCTCAGAGAGGACATAGGAGTCGAACTCACTCTTGTGGCTTGTGTGAGGTATTGTTACGCAAAAGCTACGGAAGGACAGAAGAGGAGAACGAAGTGCGCTTGTCTTTGGAGCGGCTCGGTGTCCGGCGCGGCAACCCTTTGCCCCTTTTCATCCGATTCATCTTTAAATAAACGCACCCCATCGTAACAGTTTTGGTGGACGGTGCTGGGTAAAACAACGGCACCCCGGAAGAACGACAACGAACCGACCGCTGAGGCGCAATCCGTGGAGCTTCGACGAAGTCGCCGAATTGCCGGTCTGCCACCAGAGATGGCTTCTGACGGCGACAATCCGCCACCTTCTACCAGCGTTCCATGGCAGCCCTACATCGAGCCACGCACCTTCGCTAGAGAAGACGGAGAAGACGTGGACGGATGGCTCAGCCTCTACCAACGAGCAAGTCGGTTCAATGGCTGGAATGCCACCGCCCAGCTTAACAACGTCGCCTTCTTCGTCAAGGGAACAGAGTCTGTGTGGCTTGAAAACCATGAAGAAAGCTTGACAACTTGGGAGAAGTTCGTAGACGAAATTAAGAACTGTTTCGGAGATCCGACAGCTAAAAAGAAGCGTGCAGAGCAAACGCTAATGCAGCGAGCTCAAGTCCCCGGCGAATCTTGCACTACGTACATCGAGGAAATGCTTAAGTTGTGCAAGGCCCTGGACCCTCAGATGTCAGAAGAGGATAAAGTTGGCCATCTGCTGAAAGGGATCGCTGAGGACTTGTACCAGTTCCTCACAGGAAAAGACCGTCTGGAATCCGTAACGGACGTCGTTCTGCACTACCGTACATTTGAAGCGCTCAAAGCTCGGCGTATCACACCGAAGTTCGGTCGCCTGGCCAACGTGACTAACGTCGCCAGTGTTGACGTGGTCCCAGCTCCATCCGACCTCGCCTCAATGATTCGGCAGGTGGTGCGCGAAGAGCTTGACCGACGCCTGGCGGTTTCCCTCTCGACTCCTCGGGTTCGAGAGCCTTTCTCTTCCGGCGACTTTGTTGAGACGTCCATTACCGCCGCCTCCGTAGATGCCTACAACTTCGCGCCTCGTCCAGGAGTGTCAAACCATACTACGAACGCGCATCCCAGTTACCAGTTTCACAACGGTTACTCACGCAGACCGCATGCAGTTCCTAAAGAGTGGGACGGCCGTGCCAGTTATCCTCCTACTGACAATTTCAGTGCGTCGCGTGAACAATGCGGCATTCTCGGTCACGTCGCCCGATTTTGTTCTCAACGCCGTCGCACGCCACCACCGTCCTATGAACGACCGCGTACTTTTTATCGGCGGGGCAACCGACAAGGTGACGAGACACGTTGGTCCTCTGATTCTGATAGCAGGACGCTCTACCAGGCGAATTACCGTAGCGACTCACCAGCTTCTGTGCGGAGCTTGACGACGCCGCCTTCACGCCAGCGCAGGTCTCCATCTCCGCGACGGCGTCTCACGTCACCGCCGCCGGGAAACTAGGCGGCGCGACCAATGGAGGTGCGGTCGCTAGTCATCTTCAGCTACATGCCCCTATGCCTCCGCCAGTCGCCATGTGTCATAATAAGATTCGTGTTTTAGTGGACAATGTTACTACATTGGCCTTAGTGGACACAGGAGCGAGTGTCTCTGTTATCAGCCAACATTTCAAAACCCGACTAGGCCGTAAAGTGATGTTTCGCTGGGACACCTCTAATACATTTCGTGCAGTGAGTTTCGAGTTGCTCCGACCTATTGGTGTGTGCACCGCGAACGTTTACTTCTCCGATAACGTGTATCAAGCCGAATTCGCAGTGCTTGCTAAATACACTCACGACGTAATTCTTGGCCTCGATTTCCTACAAAAGTGCGGTGCCGCTGTTCACTGCGGTACGGGCGAGCTTTTCCTCTCTCCTCATGGTGACCAAACTTCTACATGTTCACGCACTCTCGCCGTCATTGAAGATACTGTCTTACCGGCACGTTCCTTATCCAGAGTACGAGTTGCTGCTTGCGGTGTCGACGCCGATACCTTTGATGCAATTGTTGAGCCTGTGCCTTCGATGGTTGTGAAGAAAAGTGTGCTCGTACCTTGATGCGTCCTCTCTGTGGCCTGCGGACCAATTACACTATGGGTGTCAAATTTAGCCTCCCAGTCTGTTGTGCTACCCAGCGGTATCCGACTTGCCTCTTTTGAAGTGGATACCAGGCTCAGCATAGGCGCTTTAACTGATGACACGTCCCGTGAATCCCAAGAGCACGGTGCTGAAGACTCGTTGCCGTTTCTAAAAATGATAAACAAGTCATTGTCGTCAGAGAAGCGTCAAGCCCTGGTCAGCGTCCTTCCAAAGCATGCGTTATTCTTTGATTTCGCGCAGAACGCTAACAAAGGTCACGTTCCAACTACGCGGGCTCGCCACAGGATCAACACGGGGCCTGAGCATCCCATAAGGCAGAAGCCTTACCGCGTGTCCGCGTCAGAGCGCAAGATCATCGCTCAACAGGTCGACGACATGCTAGCCAAGGGCGTCATACAAGATTCCTCTAGCCCTTGGGCTGCGCCGGTCATCCTCGTGAAAAAGAAAGGTGGGTCCTGGAGGTTTTGTGTCGACTACCGACGTCTCAATTCTGTGACAAAAAAGGATGTGTATCCACTTCCCCGGATCGATGACGTTATCGACTGTCTTCATTCCGCATCCTACTTTTCATCTGTAGACCTCAGATCGGGCTACTGGCAGATACCCATGCATTCAACTGACAAAGAGAAAACCGCTTTTGTGACCCAAGACGGCTTTTTAGAATTCAACGTCATGCCGTTTGGTTTGTGCAACCCGCCTGCAGCATTTGAACAGTTTATGGACACGGTACTGCGCGGCCTGAAATGGGAGATTTGTTTATGTTATCTTGACGACGTCGTCATTTTTGGCCGCACCTTTGCAGAGCACAACCGTCGACTGGACGTTGTTCTGACGTGCCTTGAACAAGCTGCCCTTACCCTCAACTCAAAGAAATGTCACTTTGGCCAACGAGAGGCGCTAGTACTTGGACATCTAGTGGACAAGCAGGGGGTGCGACCAGACCCACAGAAGGTCGCTGCAGTTACCGGCTTTAAAAAACAGCAGTCACAACGCGAGCTGAGGAGCTTCTTGGGTCTTTGCTCGTACTTTCGACGTTTTGTGCCCAACTTGCCGATACTGCCTACCCTCTGACTTCATTGCTGCGCAAGGATAACCCTTTCACCTGGACAGCAGATTGCGATTCCTCGTTTTGTCAACTGAAGTTCCTGCTCCCTTCCAGACCAATCCTTCGCCATTTTGACCCCTCTGCCTCAACAAAATTGCACACCGACGCGAGTGCAATCGGCCTCGGCGCCTTCCTCGTCCAGCGTTTTGGCGACGCCGAGCATGCCATTGCCTACACCAGCAGTTCGTTGAGCAAGGCCGAACAAAATTACACCGTCACTCAGCAAGAGTGCCTCGCTGTCGTCTTTGCAGTCCAGAAGTTCCGGCCATATCTCTACGGGCGCCGCTTTACTATCGTTACTGATCACCATTCACTGTGTTGGTTGGTTGGTCTCCGCGACCCGTCTGACCACCTTGCTCGATGGGCGCTACGTTTGCAGGAATTTGACTTTGCAGTCCGTTTCAAGAGTGGCCGGCATCATGCGGACGCCGACTGTCTTTCGAGGCTCCCTCTACCGACAAGTGAATGTGACGCCGACAATTTCGATGAGTTTCTGGCCGCCATTGACGACATTCTGTTTCCCGATCTGGCCACCTTCCGGGAAGAGCAGCGTAACGACCTGCAGCCTGGATGGCCTCTTTGCCTCAGCTGCTCAGCCAACAGGTAACAATGGCTTCGTCATCCAAGATGACCTGCTCTACAAGAAGAACTACGCGGCTGAAGGTGCCCGCCTCCTCTTAGTGGTCCCTAATAATTTGAGAAACCACGTACTCCGTGCTATGCACGACGACTCCACCGCTGGGCACCTGGGTTTCACCAGAACACACCACCGCTTTCAGGGTCGATTCTATTGGATTGGTATGCGACGCGATATAGAAAAGTATGTGGCCAGTTTAACAAGTGCCAGCAATTCAAGCGCCCTAATACTGCGCCGGTCGGACTCCTTCACCCTGTGGCGCCACCATCATCTCCTTTCGAAATGGTTGGAGTTGATCTTCTCGGCCCATTCCCGCGCTCACCTAATGACAACCGCTGGATTATAGTCTGCGTTGACCACCTGACGCGTTATAGGGAAACCGCAGCGATGCCAACGGCCACGGCTCTTGATGTTTCGAGCTTCCTCCTGTACTCCGTTATACTGCGTCATGGACCCCCTCGTGTTATTGTGAGCGATCGTGGGCGCCAGTTCGTGGCCGACGTAGTCGAGGAGCTGTTGCGTCTCTGTGCTTGCCAGTTTCGCCACGCGACCCCGTATCATCCGCAGACAAATGGTCTCGTCGAGCGCACTAACAGAACTCTGACCAACATGCTTTCGATGTACGTGGATTCCAGGCACAAAAATTGGGATGTCATCTTGCCTTTTATCACATACGCCTACAACACCGCAAACCATGAAACTACAGGCTACAGCGCTTTCTATCTTCTTTATGCTAAACCACCCCGCAACTTCCTTGACACCATTCTACCTTTTACTTCTCATGCGGACTCTTCTCTTGCCCAGACTCTCTGCCGCGCTGAGGAAGCACGCCGCATAGCTCAGCTCCGTACGTTGGCATCCCAGGACCACTCCAAGATCCGCTATGATGCACGACATAAGAATGTGTCATACGACAAAGGGGACATTGTATGGCTTTGGACACCACTTCGCAAGCGCGGCCTGTGCCAGAAGTTTCTGGCTCGTTACACCGGGCCTTTCGTCATTACCGATCGCCTCAGTGACGTAACCTACTTGATTGCTCGCCTCGTGTCCAATGGCTACCGGCCTAAGAAAACGCAGCTTGCTCACGTCGCTCGCCTCAAACGCTGTCATCCACGTGACTCAGAGTGGACGTAACAGTTACTCGCCCAGCGGGCTTTGTCTGTGAAGGGAGGAATGTTACGCAAAAGCTACGGAAGGACAGAAGAAGAGAACGAAGTGCGCTTGTCTTTGGAGCGGCTCGGTGTCGGCGCGGCAACCCTTTGCCCCTTTTCATCGATTAATCCTTAAATAAACGCACCTCATCGTAGCAGCTTATAAGAGTCACCTAGCTGTGCAATCACCCGCCGCCATCATCCGTCTTTATTGCTGAGAGTTGTTCGTTGGTGAGGAGGTGAGGTTGCAAGGTTGAAGGAAATATATTGGTTTACTTTCGACATTTACGACTCGCAGGAGGACACTTCATGTCAGATCACTTTATAAGTCTGAGCACGCACTTCGCACAGCACCGAAGATACGCCTTTGAAACCGTAGTTTTTCCTTCGTGGTACTGTAGGATGAAATTGCATTACTCTTACCTGGTCAGTCAGAAGGATTGAAGTGTTCGCAGCACTCCGTACTAGATGTCGAACGAGCTTGCTTGACTGCGTCCCTAATGTTGCGAAATTGCCTCCGTATATTACGCAATGCCGAGTTAATCAGGAGTTAACACTGTTCCCACACCAGTCATTGACATTGGCTTCTAGCATAATTTGTAGGCTCCTCGTGACGGTCAGCTTGTAGTTGTTTAAGTAGCCTGGTTTTAACGGTCAGTACAGCTTTCAGAAAATGCGGCAGTTTTTGTCACTCCGAAAGGAGCTTACTTATTTGCCATTAAATATACATTATGCCTGTATTCATCTAGGCAGGCATTGGTGAAGTGGTCGCTTCATGGGAAGCACGCCAAGAATTCTTTGAAGTTGTGCAATGCAACACTTGCTTTGTGTCTCTGGGCATGTGTCGCTCCTCAATGACAAAAATATTTATTATTATACTGGGGCTTGGTGGTGAGAACCCATATATTTTCATACAATCTTGTTTGAAAACATATTCACAACGCGCTACGCCCAGAACTAGATGGTACAGCATGTCCAACGGTACGTTCCAGAGAAGAGCCTGGTTGCATACACGCTTAATACATATCGCGCTTCAGCGGTGGCAGTATAGTAGAACGCTGCAATGTCGAAATTATTGACATTCATCCTAAGGAGCTTTCTGCTAGCAATATTTTTCTACAAGACATTAAAGAATGCGAATGTCAAAGGAGTCGTCTCGCGCGTCACACATATCCTTCTACATAATTACACGTGAGCCTTGTGACCAGTCAGTTATGCGAGCTACTCTTTTTACAGTGTAAAAAAAACTGCGACATTTAGCGGTTGGGATGCAGAATAAGTTCACGAACGCCGAGACATGTTTCACTGCTGCGAATTGTCATGAGAAACGTTTTTGAGATTAGTCCGCATCTTACTTATGAAATATTTTGGTCAAGTTCTCTGAACACGGCCAATTATTAAACGCGTAAGCCGGTTTATAAACGGTGAATATGGTCCATAATAGTTCAAATAGGAGCGAATTTATAAAGTAGATTACTACAGAGCTTGGCATACCCACAGTTTCAACTACACAAAGCTGAATGGTATTCCTTGTGCATATACTGCAGATCAGTCCGATGGGTGGATGTTTGAGGCATTTTATTTTTCTGCACTAATTCCAGGGATATATTTCATAATTTCCAGTGGTGGCAGTGCCGATCAATGGTGTTATTTCATAAGGCTTACGTTGAAGGAACACTATGTTACGACTTGCTGATCCTGCCTAAAGGGGTTACCACAACAAAAGAAAACTTAAGGCAGCATGAAGCAACTGTATCCGTGTATGTCTTGGCCTTCCCAAGGGGTCTTTACTCTTATGAACAGTAGGAAAGATGAATACCTGCCCCGCAACGTGTTGCCTTCACAGGAGACATTTCTATTTGATATCAAACATGTCCTTCATACGAACAACCACATTTAAAAATATTTTTTCATCAAAGGTCACGTCAAGGATTCAGCAGCCGTCAGAAGCATATCTATCTCGATTCTGTTTTAGGTGCAGCAGATTATGGGATTTCTGAAGTAGAAAGCACTGCCCGTTATGAATTAGGCCGGGACACCAAACCGCGAAAACATTTCCACACTCTTGGCACGTAACTATTCATAAAGGGGCATATTCTCACAAATTTGTGCACCTATAAAAAAAGGTACAAGTTAACCTTTATTAGGTAACATTTACTAAACGGGCCTAGCCTCACAAGTTTGTAACCTAAAGGTTGGAAATAAAATTGTAACCTTTACTCAAGTAACGTTTAATAAAGGGGCATATTCTCACAATTTTGTGCACCTATAAAATAAACGACTACGTGTACCTATACTAAAGGTTAGTATATAGTAACCTTTAGTATAGGTACACGGAGCCTTTTTGTATTGTAACCTTTCGTACTGGCTTACAGTCTTGCAAGGCTTCACACGTGCGTCCTTCTGCGCATGTCCATGAATTTAGGACATTGATTATTCGGGCAACCACCAAACTTCACGGCAATGCACTAGCGCAAATCACTGAGCAGAACTTCATAATAATTGTACTTAAAATGATCGCCCGAATTTCTACAACTTTCGGTTACCAACGTCAGGAGGATACTCTAATCTGAAAATATACGCATTTAAGGCACTTAGTCATAACTTCTCTGCTGCGTTATATTAGCGCTTTGGTCAAGGTTAAAGCACTGCTATAACTTAGCAGGGAAATTACGAATAAGTGCCGTAAAATCTTATGTAACCGGGAAAAGGTATCCTTTCGACGTAGCTAATGGAAAGTTGTGGAACTTCGGCTCATCTTCTGAAATACAATTTTCTGAAAACGCTGCTCAGTGAGTTACGCTAGTGTCCTGCAGTGAAGTTCAACGAATGTCCGAAGGAGCATTGTACAAAATTCACGTGCATGCGCAGAAGGACGCGCTTGTAGAAATGTGCAAGACGGTATGCCTATACGAAAGATTACAAAAAACGTTCATAAAAATGTCGCCGGGGTTATGCCCAAATTTCTTGGACATGACTCATTGCTGAAAACTGAAAAATATTCAGGTCTTAAGACAAAATGACATTTCATTGCTGTGAAAGCTTCATAGCGCCGAAAGACAGCACTTGCGCGATATTCAATACAATTATTTGGGATCAAATTTTGCTAATTAGCTTTTTTCATTCCTTCGGGGACATGTAATTGCATAATGAAGGCAGCCAGTACTGAAAGCACACCAATTGCCATAATTGGGCCTGGCACTAGCTTCGAGAAATTGAATCTGCAATGAAGTACGTTGCTGTTTCAGTTATTATTTCTGCACTACCTGCACCAACATTCTGTAAATATCTCAGCTGGAACAGCAATGCATTTTGTGGCATGTTCGCAGTATGTAATTATGAGACTATTCTGCGGCGCAATACTTCCAGCAACCATATATGGAGTGCTGATTGAGCAGCTCTGCAGTTAACCACGAATGTTTATTTACATGCTAATCGGTCAAACATTGGTAATATTCGTACTAATGGTGATTATTAGAGTTTATTGGCGCAATCTGTACTAATGATTATTGCTGGAATTCTGTTGCGATGACTATAAATCTTGTTCAGCAGAAATAAACATTTCCTCTCAAATTCTCTTTTTTAATATGCAAGGACTGACTGGTTAACAACGTGTAAACCTTTGCCACCTTGCCATATTACAGCGCAGGTCATTTACACAGGGCAGCTTGCAGGAATCAGTATAGAACACGATGCGTCAAGACACTTGTACCTTTTGAAATAAGCTGGCACTTGGTAATTTTAGGATTAAATGTGCAAAAACACAAAATAAAAAATAAAATGCACAGTATGTTGCTTTTGTATAGGTGAATGCATTGTATCCTGGTTCGACCTGCAACATATTTCTTTGCTGCGGACCATGAAAGTTTTTTGCAAAAACTATCATGTCGTCATCACATGATAGTGAACTTTCTAATAATTATATTTTGCACAAGTGGAAACCGCATCTGAAAAGGTGGCACATTTCAGAATGAATACGCATTTCTGCATGCAAAATTTCCTGTATCGAAAAAAAAATATGGAGGTATGAGACGGAAGCACCCACATTCTGGAATGTGAGTAGCACCCACATGTGAGTAGCAGCTCAGAGAAGGAAAGCTGACACAAAACATTTAGTGAAAATGTTATGATTACTTTATTTGCATATACAAAACAAGGTAACTCAATGCTTTCCCTTCACAAGCAAAAATACTATTTTGCCTTGCTCTGTTTTCTTTTTCACGGCCGTGAAGCAATAGTGAAAATAGTGAAAAGAACCATGAGTACAGCTCTGCCTGGCAGCACAAATTTCTACAGCATCACGAGGAATGGGGCAAAAAAATTGAAATGTTGAAGGTTCAGGTACAATAGGTTCAAATACAAATACATATAAGCTTTAGACTATCACGAGGAGGAAGATCTCATCCCTGTTGCGAGCACAATCATGCCTTTTTGCTGTTAGTATGTCAGTTGCTAATTCTCCGATCTCCTTGCAATGCTGTGTAGTGGAGCCCAAAAGGACAGAAAAGTAATCTTACAATCTCATAGTTACTTGTTAGCGTCGCCCTGCAAACAACAGCTATTACCATGTAATGAAAGAGACATAAATAAACCATAAACAGATGAAAAACTACAACAGAACAAATAATTAAGCAAGCCTATAGGTGAATATGCCCTTCTGTCTAGGAAATGTCGGTAAAAATAAAAATTCAAGATTAAAAACTGAAGAAAAATGAATTCTCAACTCAGTTCGTACTCCCCTCCAGTACAAGTACAAAAGACAACACCGCAATAATGTGACAGTCTCACAGTGAAAACGCAATATCAAGTGATTACAAACTGAATATTAGCACAAAACACCAGTTCCGTGCATGAGGTCAATGTTGTGCGTCTGCACAAAAGTGCAACATATACTTGAGATTTAAGATTAAGCACCTTAACACGATGATTGATAGTGATAAAAATATTATTAAAAACAGTGTTTATGAAGCGAGCAAGTAGGTCATTTCAATAAAACTGAATAGTGCGAGCATAAGCATGAATTGACTGCGAAATATACGACAGACACACACCAGCAAATAAATAGTTGAACAGGAAGCATTGCTTACCTACGTTACATTTATTGCTGTCTCCGGCAATCATTACAGCAGTCACAACACAACCGATGTTCACCACTCTCAGGCAAGCGAAGAACTTTTACCATTGGCCATAAGCAATGCGTCTCGTCGCTGCGGCCAGGCAGCACGCCAAACATGTCCCTGCTCCACGCCTGGTGTCATGGCTTCTTTTCAGCGGCGCGCGCGCCTTTAAGAGTGCTTTTCGTAACTGGACCACGCGTCACGAGTGACTCAGACACACAACAACCTTGGTAAGCGCATGCCACCAGATCGGAGAGCCTAAAAACGTGATTAAACCAATGAAACAAAGCGCGACACGACCGTTTCAAAACAACCCCACCGGCGAAGCTCTTGCCGGCGTGCATCGCGAGAGCTGCGCAATGCGGAGATATGACGACGCTCATGTTGGGCTGAAGCTGAAGCGCGTTTGATTACGCCCCGCATCTAGCGCAACTACAGTTCCGTCAAAGTGTCACAGGACCATATATATCAAGATGCTAATATTCTAATGTTTCAGGATGTTGTTGTTCGTTTGTATTTGTATGTTTTCTCCCTGCTCATTTTGCCGGCCGTCATTGTGGCCTCATACCGTGAGCGCACGTTCATCTGTCTACGAGACCTTACTGGCGCGGCTGTCGCCCGCTGTCATTTGAATGTAGTGGCGTCTTTCTCGCGTGTTAGCGGGCAAAATTGGTGCGTATCTGGCGTTCTCAAATAAACCCGACATTTGCTGTAATTTAGGAACCACTCCCTCTAGTACGTCAAAAATACAAAAAAAAGAAAGAAAAGAAGAAATAAAAGCGCGGTGGCAAAACATTCAGTTGCAGTGTACAGTAATTCTGATTACAACGCATATTTCTCGCCCTGCAGATTAATTATTCGGCCTGATCGACGCTTTGATTCTGTCGGTCGTCGAGCTTCTACAATACTCCAGCGTGGGCCCATGTGCTACCTTCAGTGTGCGCCCGCTGTTATAGGGGGTGTCGCGTTTCAGGAGATTTGATTGATTTTGGGGTTGGACGTGCCAAAACCAGTTCTGATTATGAGGCACGCCGTAGTGGAGGGCTCCGGATTAATTTTGACCGCCTGGAGTTCTTTAACGTGCAATACAACGCAAGCACACGGGCGTTCTGGCATTTTCGCCTCCATAGAAATGCGGTCGCCGCGGCCGGGATTCGATCCCGTGATCTCGTGCTCAGCAGCGCAACGCTTTAGCTGACTGAGCCATCGCGACGGGTACGTTTTGGGAGAATATGAAACAAACGCGAATAAAGGAGCATTGATAAACAAAAAAAAATAAGAAACTAAAGATATTGGGTGCAAATATGTATTCAGTCACCATAATGCATCCGATTTTATTTTCTGTGTAGGTATACCAATCTATGTTTTATACCACAGTCTAAAATGCCTGCAGCGGTAGCGGGGGGCTTTCCATCACATTGAACCGTAGTGATAATTCAAGCCACAACATCGTTTGCCACATTATTGTCCGATGTATCTTCACTGTTTCTGTGGCTTCCTTTTAGATTATAATGGCATGTATGCAGTAAACATCGGTGACGAATGATTTGCTGATGTTTGACTTGAGCACACGATCGTGCAAGATTAACATTTTTTTGACATTGCGAAACCAAGGATCCCCACTGGTATCCATAAAATCTTAATTTAGTCCAACCTGCCTCATTCCCTTGGCCGCACAACATATCATAAAGGCTAGTCCCGGCTAAAAACACCCCATTAGGATCGCAATACGACACAATAATAAGTAAACTTCAAATCCATACAGGTCCACTAAGCCACGAATTCTAACTCTTTTAGAGGTTACAATCGAATGGTTATAAGACATTTGGCGTTGCAGTAACCTTTAAAATATACGCTTTGGCAAATGTAACCTCTAGTCGTGACGGAAATTGAGGAAAACACAAAGATCAAGTTTTTTTAGTCACCGAGTAACCTTTATGTTATAAGTTACTTGTAATTATAAGTCAACTTAAACGTTACCATGCTGAGAGTGCAGGACGCAGTTCCACATGTTTCACGAAGTCGCTGTACGCAAAAAGGGCAACTCAACCCAGTTCATGAAGTGATCGGTGACAACTAAGAGCTAGCTGTTACTGCGCGTAGCGATGATGAGATATCACATTATCACTAATTACAATAAGCCAGAGGCTGTGCCTAATAACTGGATGCATCAAACCAGGCGGCTGACCACCGCAGGGTTCTGTCCGTTAAAATGTAGAAAAACGTCTTCTGCATCGGAGAACATCCAGCCTGAAGCCTGCCTCTGTATCGGTTTGCCAAAACATTTCATAAGTCTTCCTCGCAGTGATTCGTAGCATCAAGGCATAGGCGTGGAAGTGCTGAAGAAAGTCACTTCTGAGAATTCGTTGAAATACAACACCAAAGAAAGAGGTGCCGTCATCATCGTTAGCTTGAGATCTGTATTGATGTAGGTGACCATCCTCAGAGAGGACATAGGAGTCGAACTCACTGATGTGGCTTGTGTGAGGTATTGTTACGCAAAAGCTACGGAAGGATAGAAGAGGAGAACGAAGTGCGCTTGTCTTTGGAGCGGCTCGGTGCCGGCGCGGCAACCCTTTGCCGCTTTTCATCGATTCATCTTTAAATAAACGAACCCCATCGTAACAGTTTTGGTGGACGGTGCTGGGTAAAACAACGGCGCCCCCGAAGAACGAGAACGAACCGATCGCTGAGGCGCAATCCGCGGAGCTTCGACGAAGTCGCCGAATTGCCGGTCTGCCACCAGAAATGGCTTCTGACGGCGACAATCCGCCACCTTCTACCAGCGTTCCACGGCAGCCCTACATCGAGCCACGCACCTTCGCTGGAAAAGACGGAGAAGACGTGGACGGATGGCTCAGCCTCTACCAACGAGCAAGTCGGTTCAATGGCTGGAATGCCACCGCCCAGCTTAACAACGTCGCCTTCTTCCTCAAGGGAACAGAGTCTGTGTGGCTTGAAAACCATGAAGAAAGCTTGACAACTTGGGAGAAGTTCGTAGACGAAATTAAGAAGTGTTTCGGAGATCCGACAGCTCAAAAGAAGCGTGCAGAGCAAACGCTAATGCAGCGAGCTCAAGTCCCCGGCAAATCTTGCACTACGTACATCGAGGAAATGCTTAAGTTGTGCAAGGCCCTGGACCTTTAGATGTCAGAAGAGGATAAAGTTGGCCATCTGCTGAAAGGGATCGCTGAGGACTTGTACGAGTTCCTCATAGGAAAAGACCGTCTGGAATCCGTAACGGACGTCGTTCTGCACTACCGTACATTTGAAGCGCGCAAAGCTCGGCGTATCACACCGAAGTTCGGTCGCCTGACCAACGTGACTAACGTCGCCAGTGATGACGTGGTCTTAGCTCCATCCGACCTCGCCTCAATGATTCGGCAAGTGGTGCGCGAAGAGCTTGACCGACGCCTGGCGGTTTCCCTCTCGACTCCTCGGGTTCGAGAGCCTTTCTCTTCCGGCGGCTTTGGTGAGACGTCCATTACCGCCGCCTCCGTAGATGCCTACAACTTCGCGCCTCGTCCAGGAGTGTCAAACCATACTACGAACGCGCATCCCAGTTACCAGTTTCACAACGGTTACTCACGCAGACCGCATGCAGTTCCTCAAGAGTGGGACGGCCGTGCCAGTTATCCTCCTACTGACAATTTCAGTGCGTCCCGTGAACGCCCCATCTGCTTCCAATGCGGCATTCTCGGTCACGTCGCCCGATTTTGTTCTCAACGCCGTCGCACGTCACCACCGTCCTATGAACGGCCGCGTACTTTTTATCGGCGGGGCAACCGACAAGGTGACGAGGCACGTTGGTCCTCTGATTCTGATAGCAGGACGCTCTACCAGGCGAATTACCGTAGCCACTCACCAGCTTCTGTGCGGAGCTTGACGCCGCCTTCACGCCAGCGCAGGTCTCCATCTCCGCGACGGCGTCTCACGTCACCGCCGCCGGGAAACTAGGCGGCGCGACCAATGGAGGTGCGGTCGCTAGTCATCTTCAGCTACATGCCCCTATGCCTCCGCCAGTCGCCATGTGTCATAATAAGATTCGCGTTTTAGTGGACAATGTTACTACATTGTGTTGCGTCCCGAATCGGCCGGGCGCATTCTTTGATTGTTTCCCATCGAGGCAGGCCCTTTCATGAGCGTCGCTCAGACGGCGACAGTGCCAGACACCGACGAGACGGGTAAACAGGCGCCCCAACTCGGCAGTGCCCATTCTTTGGGTGCCTCCCGCGAGGCCACCCCTTGTTAGACGCGGGGATTAGTGCGAACGCCATTCTCCCGACCCTGGCAAGATGACCGTCGGAGGGCAAGAAACAGGTCACCGACTTTCGTGGAAGGAGTGTCAACCCCCTGTTTCCGGATTGCCTCGTCCTTGCTTCGAAGGTGCAACAGTGGAGCCGGAATTCAGCGAACAAGACGGCCCCTCTGATTGGCCGCATCAAGGTCATCTGATTCCCTAGCCGGGTCAACTAGGGAAGACCGAGGTTTTATAAGGGGACACCTTGCCTGCAGTGGTGTGTCCTGACCTGTTCTGATATGTGCTCAGACATGTAGTGAGCTGAGACTTTCAAAGTTCTCTCCCATGGAGTGGGCTTCCATATGTGGAGCCACTGTAAATACTGTAAAATAAACCCTTTCTTCTATCGCTCTTGCTCCCGGACGTACTCATCCCTTTGGCTGAAGGATCACCGGCCAAAACGCTAACCGAGTCTCAACAAACTGGCAGCAGCGGCGGATTAATCTCCCACCCGCAACAATGGATGGCAGTGCTGAGATGAAACGCCAACCCGTTCATAACAACTGGATGGCAGCTATAGGATGAATCCTAACCCCGAGCCACGAGCAACTGGATGACCACGGTGAGATCGACCCTTCAGTCAACGCCAGTCGCCGGCATCTCTTTCGCGACCAACTGGATGGCCGTGGTGAGATGGACGCTGCAGCCGACGCCAGTCACCAACAACTGATTCACGAGCGACAGGATGACAACGGCAAGATGGAACCTGCAGCCAACGCCAATCGCCAACTGGTTCTCGAGCGGCTGGATGAATGCAGCGCAGCATGACTGCACGGTACAGGGTGAGTGCCTGGCTTTGCGCTTGAGTCATCGGATCTTTTAGCCTAGACTTTCTAAAAAGCGATGAAGCGTGTACAACTGCCCATTTGATACTGTGGTTGTGGCGCATCCAAGCAGAAAGCAGCTTTCAGCATAGATCTGAACCAGCTACTGAAGCCAGACCTCATTCTTGTGTGGGAGTAATTGGGAAGTGGAGAACTACCGTAATTCTTATCATTTAAAGGCGGCCCAGGATTTTCTTCTTCTTTGAATTGATTCGATGTGGTAGAGCAGTACTTGGGGACTTGGTGCTACTTCTGTGTGTAGGCATTTGGTTTTTGCTATATTTTCCAGGCTTCAAATTCTCTTGGGAAAACAGAATTGAACCGCTGGTAGTTTTTTTGACTTGCATTGTGATTTGTGCGAGTTTTGCAGCAAGTATATATTGTGGAATAGCTGAGCTAAAGCCTAAAGTAGTGACCATGGACCTCATGAGTTTGACGAGAGCTAGCTTGTTGCGTTTGTGTGAAGAGCTCGACGTTGAAATAGAGGATGATAAATCAGAAGCCGAAATTAGAGCAATTTTAGAAAGCAACAGTGATCAGGATTACTTTGAATACTTCAGCAACTCAATTCTAAAAGAGCAGGAACAGGAAGCAATTGAGAATGAGGAGGAGTTGAAAAGACAGGATTGGATTAGGCAACAACACGAAGAGATAGAATCTCTCAGTCAAGAGGTTGAAAGATTGGAACAGGGTTTTGAAGTGAAGGAACAAAAATGTCAGGCACCCGTAGAAGTAGCGCACGAAAGGTGTGAAGGATTAGCACGCACGGTTCTACCGATGGTAGAAAGAAAGGTTGATCTTAGTGAACCTAAATGTACGTTCACAGGTGTTGCCAGATCCGTAGACCGTGGCGTAGCTGTTGAGAAGCCCGTTAATGGGGACCGTATTGAGCGCGACGAGATACTGTGTCAATGGAATACTAGAGAAGCAGCTAGGCCAGCTGTGGACGATTTGGCACAGTTATCCAGGGAGTACGTCGCGAAGGTAGCTCTTGCAGAAGCCCGAAGTGGCCCCGAGTCGTCAGACAAGAGCACCTGTTCAGAGTCCAATCGGTCAGGAAAGTGCTCGAAAGCACAATGTAGGCAGGGTAGTGCAGTTATGGACAGCTCCCATGTATACGAGCTAGTTTGTGCAAATGAAAATAGCTGCATTGTCCCTGAGTGTTTGAAGCTCTCCGCCAGTCGAGGTAGCATTGAAAAGAATGATTTACCCGCAAATCATTCAGACTGTGCGGTTGAGATGGAAATAGTGACCGATGAAATAAGTGCCGGTCAGCGCGAGATTCAAGCGGAAGGCTTGAAAATGAGCACTAGTAAACGTGCACGGATGAAACGGCGTCGCAAAGTTAGGAATGCGGCAGACAGGGCAACGCGGCCTAACAAAGGCGCTAAACCCAGTGGGGAGCGCAGTCAAAGAGTTAGAACGGCGCGTGTGTTCCTTGGAATGTTTCCGGACAGGGCGCGTCCGAACCGCCGGACCAGAAAGAAAAGAAAGGCCCGATCGGCGCGAAGGTGGACAAAAGAGAAGGTGGCGCGAAGGGGGCAATTATGTTCCCCCTCGTTCGGGTCTTTTCGAGCTGTGTTAGGCATGACACCGGAGGGCGAGCCGGGAAGGCGACGCGGCGGTGGAATCGCAGTGCGATGCGTTGAAGGCATGTTGCCTATTTGTAAAGTGTCGGCGGTGGGCAGCAAGGAGATTAACCTACATGCCCTTTGTACAACCTCGTTGACAAGACAGGCTCTCAGACCGCGCCCGCCTCGAGTAAGGCTCAAAGATATGGCGCCACCATAAGCTACTCGGACTCAAAAGCGACTCAGGTTTTGCGGAAACATCATTTTGTTTGTTGGTTTCTTTATTTTAGTGTTTGGTTAAACGCTTTAAGATCTCCGGAATAGAGATCATTTCGATTTGCACGTTTTGAGCATTGTTTAAATTGTTTGTTTTAGACGCTGATCGATACTCTGAAAGAGATGGTTCGCTCGCGTTAAAATTTTTGAAACTTTTTTTCAACGTGTCATTCCTTTTTAAGCAGATAGGCTTCTTTTTGTAGGAGATACGCTTGCAGTGTCAAGTCCAGGCTATTTGTTTGAAGCCTGTAGTGACACGCTTGATTATCAGTTTACTTTTCGGTAGTGTTAGCGCGTAATTTACGCAATATTTTTTTGTTGTTGTTGTTTCTTAAGAGTGTGTCCTATGTGGACAAGAGAAAGAAATTGTTAGTGCGTGATTCGCACTTATTACTTGTGAGTTTGTCCGCAAAGTTAAAGCGACTCTAACAGTACATCCATGATGCTAATGTCGCTCTGAGTGGCACTAGTACGTGCAATACTAGCGGATGTAAGACTTTTCATGGCATTTGTGCTTCGTATGATATTTCATTTATCATTTATTTAGAGCATTTTTAAGTATTCTACATTTGCTCTCTGCAGCACAACGATCTGGTTTTGTTGAACACAGAGGTACATGTGAGCTCGCTTTGGCGGCACAAAATTTTACGTCCAAATTATTGGGTTAAGCGATGCCTGGTGGATTAAAAAAGTTTCCGGGCGCTTGCTCACCGTGGTGTGCTTTGTCCCTGGGACTGACTCTGAAGTGTCGGAGGTTGCGAGAAAGTTGTGAATCCTGGCCTAATCTCAAAATTGTGGGCTTCAGCGAAGGTTTAGTGGTTTGATGGCTGCTTTGGTGCTATTATTAGATAAGGGCAGGTGCGTTGATTTGTTCGCTAGACCCGATGGCTCTCGGTGCGAGCACGGCGCTTTCCTGTGCCCTGTGGTCGTGTGTGTGCTTGTGTACTCCAAGGGAGAAGGCCACAACGAGGTTAATGCTGGGACCTCATGCTCGAGTGTGTCATCGGCCATCATTTCAAGAAGAAACCCCGAGCTCTCGACCGACCACCGACGCTTCGGGCAACCTGACAGCTGGTCACCCTCAGGTCGGATCGTCCGGCGGGGGAGGAGTCTGTTGCGTCCCGAATCGGCCGGGCGCATTCTTTGATTGTTTCCCATCGAGGCAGGCCCTTTCATGAGCGTCGCTCAGACGGCGACAGTGCCAGACACCGACGAGACGGGCAAACAGGCGCCCCAACTCGGCAGTGCCCATTCTTTGGGTGCTTCCCGCGATGCCACCCCTTGTTAGACGCGGGGATTAGTGCGAACGCCATTCTCCCGACCCTGGCAAGATGACCGTCGGAGGGCAAGAAACAGGTCACCGACTTTCGTGGAAGGAGTGTCAACCCCCTGTTTCCGGATTGCCTCGTCCTTGCTTCGAAGGTGCAACAGTGTAGCCGGAATTCAGCGAACAAGACGGCCCCTCTGATTGGCCGCATCAAGGTCATCTGATTCCCTAGCCGGGTCAACTAAGGAAGACCGAGGTTTTATAAGGGGACACCTTGCCTGCAGTGGTGTGTCCTGACCTGTTCCGATATGTGCTCAGACATGTAGTGAGCTGAGACTTTCAAAGTTCTCTCCCATGGAGTGGGCTTCCATATGAAGAGCCACTGTAAATACTGTAAAATAAACCCTTTCTTCTATCGCTCTTGCTCCCGGACGTACTCATCCCTTTGGCTGAAGGATCACCGGCCAAAACGCTACCCGAGTCTCAACAAACTGGCAGCAGCGGCGGATTAATCTCCGACCCGCAACAACGGATGGCAGTGCTGAGATGAAACGCCAACCCGTTCATAACAATTCGCCTTAGTGGACACAGGAGCGAGTGTCTCTGTTATCAGCCAACATTTCAAAACCCGACTAGGCCGTAAAGTGATGTTTCGCTGGGACACCTCTAATACATTTCGTGCTGTGAGTGGCGAGTTGCTCCGACCTATTGGTGTGTGCACCGCGAACGTTTACTTCTCCGATAACGTGTATCAAGCCGAATTCGCAGTGCTTGCTAAATACACTCACGACGTAATTCTTGGCCTCGATTTCCTACAACAGTGCGGTGCCGCTGTTCACTGCGGTACGGGCGAGCTTTTCCTCTCTCCTCATGCTGACCAAACTTCTACATGTTCACGCACTCTCGCCGTCATTGAAGATACTGTCTTACCGGCACGTTCCTTATCCAGAGTACGAGTTGCTGCTTGCGGTGTCGACGCGGATACATTTGATGCAATTGTTGAGCCTGTGCCTTCGATGGTTGTGAAGAAAATTGTGCTCGTACCTTGATGCGTCCTCTCTGTGGCCTGCGGACCAATTACACTATGGGTGTCAAATTTAGCCTCCCATTCTGTTGTGCTACCCAGCGGTATCCGACTTGCCTCTTTTGAAGTGGATACAAGGCTCAGCATAGCCGCTTTAACTGATGACACGTCCCATGAATCCCAAGAGCACGGTGCTGAAGACTGGTTGCCGTTTCTAAAAATGATAAACAAGTCATTGTCGTCAGAGAAGCGTCAAGCCCTGGTCAGCGTCCTTCGAAAGCATGCGTTATTGTTTGATTTCGCGCAGAACGCTAACAAAGATCACGTTCCAACTACGCGGGCTCGCCACAGGATCAACACGGGGCCCGAGCATCCCATAAGGCAGAAGCCTTACCGCGTGTCCGCGTCAGAGCGCAAGATCATCGCTCAACAGGTCGACGACATGCTAGCCAAGGGCGTCATACAAGATTCCTCTAGCCCTTGGGCTGCGCCGGTCATCCTCGTGAAAAAGAAAGATGGGTCGTGGAGGTTTTGTGTCGACTACCGACGTCTCAATTCTGTGACGAAAAAGGATGTGTATCCACTTCCCCGAATCGATAACGTTATCGACTGTCTTCATTCCGCATCCTACTTTTCATCTGTAGACCTCAGATCGGGCTACTGGCAGATACCCATGCATTCAACTGACAAAGAGAAAACCGCTTTTGTGACCCCAGACGGCTTGTTTGAATTCAACGTCACGCCGTTTGGTTTGTGCAACGCGCCTGCAGCATTTGAATGGTTTATGGACACGGTACTGCGCGGCCTGAAATGGGAGATTTGTTTATGTTATCTTGACGACGTCGTCATTTTTGGCCGCACCTTTGCAGAGCACAACCGTAGACTGGACGTTGTTCTGACGTGCCTTGAACAAGCTGCCCTTACCCTCAACTCAAAGAAATGTCACTTTGGCCAACGAGAGGCGCTAGTACTTGGACATCTAGTGGACAAGCAGGGGGTGCGACTAGACCCACAGAAGGTCGCTGCAGTTACCGGCTTTAAAAAAAAGCAGTCACAACGCGAGCTGAGGAGCTTCTTGGGTCTTTGCTCGTACTTTCGACGTTTTGTGCCCAACTTGCCGATAATGCCTACCCTCTGACTTCATTGCTGCGCAAGGATAACCCTTTCACCTGGACAGCAGATTGCGATTCCTCGTTTTGTCAACTGAAGTTCCTGCTCTCTTCCGGACCAATCCTTTGCCATTTTGACCCCTCTGGCTCAACAAAATTGCACACCGACGCGAGTGGAATCGGCCTCGGCGCCTTCCTCGTCCAGCGTTTTGGCGACGCCGAGCATGCCATTGCCTACACCAGCCGTTCGTTGAGCAAGGCCGAACAGAATTACACCGTCACTCAGCAAGAGTGCCTCGCTGTCGTCTTTGCAGTCCAGAAGTTCCGGCCATATCTCTACGGGCGCCGCTTTACGATCGTTACTGATCACCATTCACTATGTTGGTTGGTTGGTCTCCGCGACCCGTCTGACCGTCTTGCTCGATGGGCGCTACGTTTGCAGGAATTTGACTTTGCAGTCCGTTTCAAGAGTGGCCGGCATCATGCGGACGCCGACTGTCTTTCGAGGCTCCCTCTACCGACAAGTGAATGTGACGCCGACAATTTCGATGAGTTCCTGGCCGCCATTGACGACATTCTGTTTCCCTATCTGGCCACCTTCCGGGAAGAGCAGCGTAACGACCGCAGCCTGGATGGCCTTTTTGCCTCAGCTGCTCAGCCAACAGGTAACAATGGCTTTGTCATCCACGATGACCTGCTCTACAAGAAGAACTACGCGGGTGAGGGTGCCCGCCTCCTCTTAGTGGTCCCTAATCATTTGAGAAACCACGTGCTCCGTGCTATGCACGACGACTCCACCGCTGGGCACCTGGGTTTCACAAGAACACACCACCGCTTTCAGGGTCGATTCTTTTGGATTGGTATGCGACGCGATATAGAAAAGTATTTGGCCAGTTTAACAAGTGCCAGCAATTCAAGCGCCCTAATACTGCGCCGGTCGGACTCCTTCACCCTGTGGCGCCACCATCATCTCCTTTCGAAATGGTTGGAGTTGATCTTCTCGGCCCATTCCCGCGCTCACCTAATGACAACCGCTGGATTATAGTCTGCGTCGACCACCTGACGCGTTATGGGGAAACCGCAGCGATGCCAACGGCCACGGCTCTTGATGTTTCGAGCTTCCTCCTGTCCTCCGTTATACTGCGTCATGGTCTCCCTCGTGTTATTGTGAGCGATCGTGGGCGCCAGTTCGTGGCCGACGTAGTCGAGGAGCTGTTGCGTCTCTGTGCTTGCCAGTTTCGCCACGCGACCCCGTATCATCTGCAGACAAATGGTCTCGTCGAGCGCACTAACAGAACTCTGACCAACATGCTTTCGATGTACGTGGATTCCAGGCACAAAAATTGGGATGACATCTTGCCTTTTATCACATACGCCTACAACACCGCAAACCATGAAACTACAGGCTACAGCCATTTCTATCTTCTTTATGCTAGACCACCCCGCAACTTCCTTGACACCATTCTACCTTTTACTTCTCATGCGGACTCTTCTCTTGCCCAGACTCTCTGCCGCGCTGAGGAAGCACGCCGCATAGCTCAGCTCCGTACGTTGGCATCCCAGGACCACTCCAGGATCCGCTATGATGCACGACATAAGAATGTGTCATACGACAAAGGGTATGGCTTTGGACAGCACTTCGCAAGCGCGGCCTGTGCCAGAAGTTTCTGGCTCGTTACACCGGGCCTTTCGTCATTACCGATCGCCTCAGTGACGTAACCTACTTGATTGCTCGCCTCGTGTCCAATGGCTACCGGCCTAAGAAGACGCAGCTTGCTCACGTCGCTCGCCTGAAACGCTGTCATCCACGTGACTCAGAGTGGACGTAACAGTTACTCGCCCAGCGGGCTTCGTCTGTGAAGGGAGGAATGTTACGCAAAAGCTACGGAAGGACAGAAGAGGAGAACGAAGTGCGCTTGTCTTTGGAGCGGCTCGGTGTCGGCGCGGCAACCCTTTGCTCCCTTTCATCGATTAATCTTTAAATAAACGCACCCCATCGTAACAGTTTATAAGAGTCACGTAGCTGTGCAATCACCCGCCGCCATCGTCCGTCTCTATTGCTGAGAGTTGTTCGTTGGTGAGGAGGTGAGGTTGCAAGGTTGAAGGAAATATATTGGTTTACCTTCGACATTTACGACTCGCAGGAGGACACTTCATGTCAGATCACTTTATAAGTCTGAGCACGCACTTCGCACAGCACCGAAGATACGCCTTTGAAACCGTAGTTTTTTCTTCGTGGTACTGTAGGATGAAATTGCATTACTTTTACCTGGTCAGCCCGAAGGATTGAAGTGTTCGCAGCACTCCGTACTAGATGTCGAACGAGCTTGCTTGACTGCGTCCCTAATGTTGCGAAATTGCCTCCGTATATTATGCAATGCCGAGTTAATCAGGAGTTAACACTGTTCCCACACCAGTCATTGACATTGGCTTCTAGCATAATTTGTAGGCTCCTCGTGACGGTCAGCTTGTAGTTGTTTAAGTAGCCTGGTTTTAACGGTCGTTACAGCTTTCAGAAAATGCGGCAGTTTTTGTCACTCCGAAAGGAGCTTACTTATTTGCCATTAAATATACCTTATGCCTGTATTCATCTAGGCAGGCATTGGTGAAGTGGTCGCTTCATGGGAAGCACGCCAAGAATTCTTTGAAGTTGTGAAATGCAACTCTTGCTTTGTGTCTCTGGGTATGTGTCGCTCTTCAATGACAAAAATATTTATTATTATACTGGGGTTTGGTGGTGAGAACCCATATATTTTCATACAATCTTGTTTGAAAACATATTTACAACGCGCTACGCCCAGAACTAGATGGTACAGCATGTCCAACGGTACGTTCCAGAGGAGAGCCTGGTTGCATACACGCTTAATACATATCGCGCTTCAGCGGTGGCAGTATAGTAGAACGCTGCAATGTCGAAATTATTGACATTCATCCTAAGGAGCGTTCTGTTAGCAATATTTTTCTACAAGACATTAAAGAATGCCAATGTCAAAGGAGTCGTCTCGCGCGTCACACATATTCTTCTACATAATTACACGTGAGCCTTGTGACCAGTCAGTTATGCGAGCTACTCTTTTTACAGTGTAAAAAAAAACTGCGACATTTAGCGGTTGGGATGCAGAATAAGTTCACGAACGCCCAGACATGTTTCACTGCTGCGAATTGTCATGAGAAATGTTTTTGAGATTAGTCCGCATCTTACTTATGCAATATTTTGGTCAAGTTCTCTGAACACGGCCAATTATTAAACGCGTAAGCCGGTTTATAAACGGCTTGGCATACCCACAGTTCCAACTACACAAAGCTGCATGGTATTCCTTGTGCATATACTGCAGATCAGTCCGATGGGTGGATGTTTGAGGCATCTTATTTTTCGGCACTAATTCCAGGGATATATTTCATAATTTCCAGTGGTGGCAGTGCCGATCAATGGTGTTATTTCATAAGCCTTACGTTGAAGGAACGCTATGTTACGACTTGCTGATCCTGCCTAAAGGGGTTACCACAACAAAAGAAAACTTAAGGCAGCATGAAGCAACTGTATCCGTGTATGTCTTGGCCTTCCCAAGGGGTCTTCACGCTTAGGAACAGTAGGAAAGCTGAATACCTGCCCCGCAACGTGTTGCCTTCACAGGATACATTTCTATTTGATATCAAACATGTCCTTCATACGAAGAACCACATTTAAAAATATTTTTTCATCAAAGGTCACGTCGAGGATTCAGCAGCCGTCAGAAGCATATCTATCTCGATTCTGCTTTAGGTGCAGCAGATTATGCGATTTCTGAAGTAGAAAGCACTGTCCGTTATGAATTAGGCCGGTACACCAAACCGCGAAAACATTTCCACACTCTTGGCATGGTAACGTTTCATAAAGCGGCATATTCTCACAAATTTGTGCACCTATAAAAAAAGTTACAAAGTAACCTTTATTAGGTAACCTTTACTAACGGGCCTAGCCTCACAAGTTTGTAACCTAAAGGTTGGAAATAAAATTGTAACCTTTACTCAAGTAACGTTTAATAACGGGGCATATTCTCACAATTTTGTGCACCTATAAAATAAACGACTACGTGTACCTATACTAAAGGTTACTATATAGTAACCTTTAGTATAGGCACACGGAGCCTTTTTGTATTGTAACCTTTCGTGTAGACATACAGTCTTGCAAGGCTTCACACGTGCGTCCTTCTGCTTATGTCCATGAATTTAGGACATTGATTATTCGGGCAACCACCAAACTTCACGGCAATGCACTAGCGCAACTTACTGAGCAGAACTTCATAATAATTGTACTTAAAATGATCGCCCGAATTTCTACAACTTTCGGTTACCAACGTCAGGAGGATACTCTCATCTGAAAATATACGCATTTAAGGCACTTAGTCATAACTTCTCTGCTGCGTTATATTAACGCTTTGGTCAAGGTTAAAGCACTGCTATAACTTAGCAGGGAAATTACGAATAAGTGCCGTAAAATCTTATGTAACCGGGAAAAGGTATCCTTTCGACGTAGCTAATGGAAAGTTGTGGAACTTCGGCTCATCTTCTGAAATACAATTTTCTGAAAACGCTGCTCAGTGAGTTACGCTAGTGTCCTGCAGTGAAGTTCAACGAATGTCCGAAGGAGCATTGAACAAAATTCACGTGCATGCGCAGAAGGACGCGCTGGTAGAAATGTGCAAGACTATGCCTATACGAAAGATTACAAAAAAAGTTCATAAAAATGTCGCCGGGGTTATGCCCAAATTTCTTGGACATGACTCATTGCTGAAAACTGAAAAATATTCAGGTCTTAAGACAAAATGACATTTTATTGCTGTGAAAGCTTCATAGCGCCGAAAGACAGCACTTGCGCGATATTCAATACAATTATTTGGGATCAAATTTTGCTAATTAGCTTTTTTCATTCCTTCGGGGGACATGTAATTGCATAATGAAGCCAGCCAGTAGTGAAAGCACACCAATTGCCATAATTGGGCCTGGCACTAGCTTCGAGAAATTGAATCTGCAATGAAGTACGTTGCTGTTTCAGTTATTATTTCTGCACTACCTGCACCAAAATTCTGTAAATATCTCAGCTGGAACAGCAATGCATTTTGTTACATGTTCGCAGTATGTAATTATGAGACTATTCTGCGGCGCAATACTTCCAGCAACCATATATGGAGTTCTGATTGAGCAGCTCTGCAGTTAACCACGAATGTTTATTTACATGCTAATCGGTCAAACATTGGTAATATTCGTACTAATGGTGATTATTAGAGTTTATTGGCGCAATCTGTACTAATGATTATTGCTGGAATTCTGTTGCGATGACTATCAATCTTGTTCAGCAGAAATAAACATTTCCTCTCAAATTCTCTTTTTAATATGCAAGGACGTGACTGGTTAACAACGTGTAAACCTTTGCCACCTTGCCATATTACAGCGCAGGTCATTTACACAAGGCAGCTTGCAGGAATCAGTATAGAACACGATGCGTCAAGACACTTGTACCTTTTGAAATAAGCTGGCACTTGGTAATTTTAGGATTAAATGTGCAAAAACACAAAATAAAAATAAAATGCACAGTATGTTGCTTTTGTATACGGTGAATGCATTGTATCCTGGTTCGACCTGCAACATATTTCTTTGCTGCGACCATGAAAGTTTTTTGCAAAACTATCATGTCGTCATCACATGATACTGAACTTTCTAATAATTATATTTTGCACAAGTGGAAACCGCATCTGAAAAGGTGGCACATTTCAGAATGAATACGCATTTCTGCATGCAAATTTCCTGTATCGAAAAAAATATGGAGGTATGAGACGGAAGCACCCACATTCTGGAATGTGAGTAGCACCCACATGTGAGTAGCAGCTCAGAGAAGGAAAGCCGACACAAAACATTTAGTGAAAATGTTATGATTACTTTATTTGCATATACAAAACAAGGTAACTCAATGCTTTCCCTTCACAAGCAAAAATATATTTTGCCTTGCTCTGTTTTCTTTTTCACGGCCGTGAAGCAATAGGGAAAATAGTGAAAAAAGCCATGAGTACAGCTCTGCCTGGCAGAACAAAATTTCTACAGCATCACGAGGAATGGGGCAACAAAATAGAAATGTTGAAGGTTCAGGTACAATAAGCTCAAATACAAATACATATAAGCTTTAGACTATCACGAGGAGGAAGATCTCATCCCTGTTGCGAGCACAATCATGCCTTCTTGCTGTTAGTATGTCAGTTGCTAATTCTCCGATCTCCTTGCAATGCTGTGTAGTGGAGCCCAAAAGGACAGAAAAGTAATCTTACAATCTCATAGTTACTTGTTAGCGTCGCCCTGCAAACAACAGCTATTACCATGTAATGAAAGAGACATAAATAAACCATAAACAGACGAAAAACTACAACAGAACAAATAATCAAGCAAGCCTAAGGTGAATATGCGCTTCTGTCTAGGAAATGTCGGTAAAAATAAAAATTCAAGATTAAAAACTGAAGAAAAATGAATTCTCAACTCAGTTCGTACTCCCCTCCAGTACAAGTACAAAAGACAACACCGCAATAATGTGACAGTCTCACAGTGAAAACGCAATATCAAGTGATTACAAACTGAATATTAGCACAAAACACCAGTTCCGTGCATGAGGTCAATGTTGTGCGTCTGCACAAAAGTGCAACATATACTTGAGCTTTAAGATTAAGCACCTTAACACGATGATTGGTAGTGATAATATTATTAAAAACAGTGTTTATGAAGCGAGCAAGTAGGTCATTTCAATAAAACTGAATAGTGCGAGCATAAGCATGAATTGACTGCGAAATATACGACAGACACACACCAGCAAATAATAGTTGAACAGGAAGCATTGCTTACCTACATTACATTTATTGCTGTCTCCGGCAATCATTACAGCAGTCACAACACAACCGATGTTCACCACTCTCAGGCAAGCGAAGAACTTTTACCATTGGCCATAAGCAATGCGTCTCGTCGCAGCGGCCAAGCAGAACGCCAAGCATGTCCCTGCTCCACGCCTGGCGTCATGGCTTTTTTCAGCGGCGCGCGCGCCGTTAGGAGTGCTTTTTGTAACTGGACCACGCGTCACGAGTGACTCAGACACACAACACTCTTAGTAAGCGCACGCCACGAGATCGGAGAGCCTAAAAACGTGATTAAACCAATGAAACAAAGCGCGACACGACCGTTTCAAAACAACACCACCGGCAAAGCTCTTGCCGGCATGCATCGCGAGAGCTGCGCAATGCGAAGGAGATATGACAGCGCTCATGTTGGGCTGAAGCTGAAGCGCGTTTGATTACGCCCCGCATCTATAGCGCAACTAAAGATTATAATCAAACTACAGTTCCGTCAAAGTGTCACAGGACCATATATATCACGATGCTAATATTCTTATGTTTCAGGATGTTGTTGTTCGTTTGTATTTGTATGTTTTCTCCCTGCTCATTTTGCCGGCCGCCATTGTGGCATCATACCGTGAGCGCACGTTCTTCTGTCTACGAGACCTTACTGGTGCGGCTGTCGCCCGCTGTCATTTGAATGTAGCGGCGTCTTTCTCGCGTGTTAGTGAGCGGGCAAAATTGGTGCTTATCTGGCGTTCTCAAATGAACCCGACAGTTGCTGTAATTTAGGAACCACTCCCTCTAGTACGTCAAAAATACAAAAAAGAAAGAAATGAAGAAAAAAAAAAGCGCGGTGGCAAAACATTCAGTTGCAGTGTACAGTAATTCTGATTACAACGCATCTTTCTCGCCCTGCAGATTAATTATTCGGCCTGATCGACGCATTGATTCTGTCGGTCGTCGAGATTTTAAAGTACTCTAGCGTGCGCCCACGTGCGGCCATCAATGTGCGCCCGCTGTTAGTGGGGGTGTCGCGTTCAAAGAGATTTGATTGATTTTGGGGTTTGACGTGCCAAAACCAGTTCTTATTATGAGGCACGCCGTAGTGGAGGGCTCCGGATTAGTTTTGACCGCCTGGAGTTCTTTAACGTGCAATGTAACGCAAGCACACGGGCGTTCTGGCATTTTCGCCTCCATAGAAATGCGGTCGCCGCGGCCGGGATTCGATCCCGCGATCTCGTGCTCAGCAGCGCAACGCTTTAGCTGACTGAGTCACCGCGACGGGTACGTTTTGGGAGAATATGAAACAAACGCGAATAAAGGAGCATTGATAAACAAAAAAATAATAAAAAACTAAAGATATTGGGTGCAAATATATATTCAATCACCGTAATGCATCCGCTTTTATTTTCTGTGTAGGTATAGAAGTCTATGTTTTATACCACAGTCTAAAATGCATGCAGCGGTAGCGGGGGGCTTTCCATCACATTGAACCGTATAGATATTTCATGCCACAACATCGTTTCCCACATTATTGTCCGATGTATGTTCGCTGTTTCTGTGGCTTCCTTTTAGATTATAATGGCACGTATGCAGTAAAGATCGGTGACGAATGAATTGCTGCTGTTTGACTTGAGCACACGATCGTGCAAGATTAACATTTTTTAGACATTGCGAAACCAAGGATCCCCACTGGTATTCATAAAATATTTAGTCCAACCTGCCTCATTCCCTTGGCCGCACAACATATCATAAAGGTTAGTCCCGGCTAAAAACACCACATCAGGATCGCAATACGACACAATAATAAGTAAACTTCCAATCAATACAGTAGGTCCCCTAAGCCACGAATTCTAACTCTTTTAGAGGTTTCTATCGAAAGGTTACAAGACATTTGGCGTTGCAGTAACCTTTAAAATATACGCTTTGGCACATGTAACGTCTAGTCGCGACGGAAATTGACGAAAACACAAAGATCAAGTTTTTTTAGTCACCGAGTAACCTTTATGTTATAAGTTACTTGTAATTACAGGTTAACTTAAACGTTACCGTGCTAAGAGTGCAGGACGCAGTTCCACATGTTTCACGAAGTCGCTGTACGCAAAAAGTTCAACTCAACCCAGTTCGTGAAGTGACCGGTGACAACTAAGAGCTAGCTGTTACTGCTCCTAGCGATGATAAGATATCACATTATCACTAATTACAATAAGCCAGAAGCTGTGCCTAATAACTGGATGCATCAAACCAGGCGGCTGACCACCGCAGGGTTCTGTCCGTTAAAATGTAGAAAAACGTCTTCTGCATCGGAGAACATCCAGCCTGAAGCCTGCCTCTGTATCGGTTTGTCACAACATTTCATAAGTCGTCCTCGCAGTGGTTCGTGGCATGAAGGCATAGGCGTGTAAGCGCTGAAGAAAGTCACTTCTGAGAATTCGTGGCAATACAACACCAAAGAAAGAGGTGCCGTCATCATCGTTAGCTTAAGAACTGTGTTGTTGTAGGTGACCATCCTCATCGAGGACATAGGAGTCGAACTGACTGATGTGGCTTGTGTGAGGTACATTAGAGTCACCTAGCTGTGCAATCACCCGCCGCCAGAAGCCGTCCTTGCAGAACCCACCGACATTGAGCCGTGACAAAGCACTGCCTGCTGGCCAAGATACCCCACCGCATGCCGATGTAGAAGGCAGCCATCTTACCAAATGTGTCCTGTGTGGAGGAGGACAGATGAAACAGCGCACCAGAGATGGCACCAGTAAGATATTTGATGAAGAAGTTTTATTTTTGTAACCTCAATAACTAGCGGGCAAGGCGACCAGCCGGGTTTTGCAAAAGCTGCAACCGAATGAAGTACTTGTGGTTTCGTTGAATAGTAAACGAGGCGCCATCCAGCTACATGTCAAGGTTCTTGAGAACCGAATACAATTGCTAAACATTCACGCGCAGTGACATCGTACTTATTTTATGTTTTCCAAGTGTGACTAATCAAACAAACCGATCGATGTGCACTTTTGAATTTTTCCAATATAACTGCTTCGAGTCCATAGTCGCTAGCATCTGTTAGAAACAAAAATGAGATGTTCAAGCCCGGAAACTGTAGTGCTACCGCTTAAGAAATTGCATTGATCAGCGCTTTGATAGCTTGTTGCTGAGCTTCGTCGAAAATTCTATTATACGCCCTTTCGCTCAAGCTGTTTAAGTGGAAGCGTAACTTCTGAGTAGCAAGTTATGAAGGTTCAGTGAAACGCCGTTGCTCGGAAACACCAGGTTTTAGCATCGTGTGGGCAAGGGTAGATAGTGATGGCGCGAAGCTTCGCGCCGTTTGGATGCAGGTGACCATCCTCGATGACGAAACACAAAATCCATTTTGTAACTCGCTTATTATATCTTCTCTGGGTTAATTGTTGGGCCCGCACTTTGTATTTTTTCGAGGTAAGGTTTTCAAAGTGCTGCTCAAGTTTGCGCGAGATGACAACCCTAAGCGAATTGGTACCGGAAAACTTCCCGAACATCCATAATCCAGGACGGTGTGCATTAAGTCTTGAAAATAACTTGGTGAGTTCTCCAAGCCGAATACCATGCGGAGAAACCCAAAGGGTCTTTTACAACAGGTAAATGAAGTTTTAGGGATGTCTCCAGATTACATCTCAAACTTGAAAAAACGCTGAGAACAGTCGAGCATTGTGAAAACACGTGTACTACCCATACCCGATATAATTAACCAAACTGGCGGTAAAGGCTGTGCATCCCGAATGGTAGTATTGTTTAAGCGCATATAGTGCACACACAAGTGTGTGGTGCCGTCCTTTTACACCGAAGCTGTTTATGCAGACCATGTGCCGTTGTTTTCGGACTCCACTCAAAATTGGCCCGTGACCTAGTGGGAGAGGAGAGGAAAAGAAGAGCTCAACAGGGTGAAATAGGTTGGACTGACCCCTTTCCCCCTGTGGGAATGCTGTGAGGGGGTACAGATGAAAAGGAGAACTGGCAGCGGGGCTTGACGTAAATCGCGCCATCCAATACTCGCGTTGGAAGCTGGAGAGCGTGAGGCGCACCAACCGATGGTGGTGTAGGAAAGAAGTAAGCCAACGGAAGAGTGGGGTGCGGTAGAAGTTCGCATTAGCGTTGGTCGTGTATATGGAGCTTTGGATTAGTGGTTCCGCATATTCCATCCCAGCTACAACTATGGAAATACCACGAGCAGTGCGTACTCCTGAGGAAGAAGCTGCCTACCGCGAGCGTCAGCAAGAGTGGCGCGTGAACGGGCTCGTCTTTGTAGGGCCAACCCCGATCTACGCGCCAGGGATGGTGAGTTTAAACGGCAACGCCGGTTGGCCAATCTCGAAATGCACGCCCGAGACACAGAAACACATTGGCAGCGCTGGGAGGCAGCCTCGCTCTTCGACCATCTGCATGGGGTGAAAGGGACGTTGATGTTTTGGCTCTAGGGAAATCGGAGAAGCCCATGGGCTTTACTGCGGTCTCATCCCACCAGGGTTTATTATTTACCTGGAGGGCGGCATCCAGGAGTGCCAGCTTGCGCGCGCTTAGATGCCTCGCATTAGGGATCGAAGGTCTCGTATCTCCCGTTCCATGGCGCCAGACCGGAGTTCAGCCTGGTTTTTATCTGAACATGGCTGCAAGTGGCTTGAAGTGCACGGCTTTTGTGTGCAAATCCTCGAGGGTGCATTCCGGCAAACTGTCGAAGATTGTGTGAAGTGCTGACGGAACGTAGACTTGGTCGTGAGGACCACGTATGTACATTCACGAGTGTTTTGCGTTGGATAGGTGGTCATAATAAACGCAAATAAATATCCTGCACATGGATTTTATAAGCCGCCATTCGGGAAATTGAAGACCAGGTTCTTGCGCACAAGAATTGACAGAATCTTTTATGTTATTCTCAAGACGACTTGAAGGCGAAAACCCAAGTACAGGTGCTATAATGGCTGACACCTTTAATTCGCTTAGTCATCCCCCTTACTCATCTTTTTCTTTCGCTTACTCGTATAAGACGATAATGACGGTGTCCCGCTCACCATCAAAATTGTTGCGTGAGCGTTTGCATATAGGTAAGAAGCATTGCCAGGTTGCTGTACTAAATCGCTACACCAACCCAGCATTGTGTCTTTACTCTTTACGCCGTCGGCCATTTTTGTTTTTACGCCGTCGGCCATTTTCTTGCAGTCGCCGCGTTTTCGCTCAAGGTCTTTGAAGGTCGACTGAAAGCTGAAGATGTAAGGCTTTCGCTTCAATAATGAAGCCGCCTAAAAGAATGCTCACAGTCAACCCAGGGCAATCGCTAAACTTCTGTCAATGCCCCGTTCTGTAATCAATGGGTACAAAGACGACCGCACGGGCATTATTACTGAAACAGCAGGCCTTCCATCACACTGTTGTACAGAGAATTATCGTTTTCAGTGGATGGACAGGTGGTTGCCGAGATTACTGATCCTCCTACAGTGTTCTCTTTCTTTTTTTTTCTTCGGCGTTCTTCCAAGCTCTTTCGTAATTCGTGTTCTCTGTGCCTCTAAAAATTTTCCTGCAAATAAACCACAGCTGCCTTGGTTGCTGAATTGCTATAGCGTTGCATTGTTAAGCATGAGATCGCGAAACCAAATCCAGTCCATGGCAGTCGCATTTCGGTTGGGGCGATATGCAAAAACGCCTGTGTACCGTGCACTCCAGGCACGTTAAAAAAGCCCAGGTGGTCAAAATCACACCTGAGTCCACCATTACAGCATGCCTGGTAATCAGATGGTGCGTTCGCAGAATAGCCAGGCTCTCAACTGCGCCTTCATCTTCAATCCACTAAAAGAAGAATGACAAGATGGCGGAATAAAAGACAGTAATATTGCTGGTGTCGCACATATCTTTAATATGGCTTCTGAACAACATTACTTATCATATTGCTACGATTTTCCGTTGCCAACATAATTTGAACGCTAGGGGGCTAATTATGCTTAGGCGTGGCCGTGTTTCAATCGCAGATAGTGGTGCGCAAAGGAATCTTTATTCTAAGACTTCAAGTTAGACAACTTTGCTTGCTGGAACGGAGTGCAACACAACCGCACCGAATATGCAGGCCATGCGGACCCTGTCGATTAATACCATCGTTTTCTCCCACCTAGTAGCCAAGTTACGGTGGCTAGAATAGTACGTGCCGGTGCATGGTTTCCCCATCGAGCGCGATGTCTCTCATATCGCGCAAACATGCCCCCACGTGCTTTCAAAACGCCCGCTACAAAGCTCCAGTGAAACATAAACCGCACTGAAGCAGCGCGGCCCGCTTAGGCACTAAGACCGGTTCCTACGTTCAGGAACATAAACAATGTGCTGCTACTTGTACGCAGCACATGTGGCGCTGCGGGAAGGCCACGGTGTAAGATATATACACAGTCGAGGTCACGGTGTGAGGCATAACACCACAGCTGAGCGACAGCGTTGACAAAACTTGGAGGACGCTTAAGCTTCGCTTTTAAGAGTAGAACACGATAGCATTATCGGGACGCGTTCACATCGCATCGTTCGCATGGAAAGTAGGCTTCATTCACTGCTACACTGAACGTGGGAAAGCCAGCCCTCAAAGACCAAGCTTACACAGATTCCCTTAAAGCCCGCATTACTTTTAAACTGAAATGCATTGCTGGAAAGACGTATTTCCAGGGGCAATATAGGTGGCCTTATATTAAAATGTGAAGGACCTAGCACCTTTTTTTTACTATTTTAATCATTCTTTGCTATTGCCCCCACCCGCGCAGGTCTCGCAGAAATGTTTGAGTTTCCTCGTAGCAGAATTACGTTTTCTCGTACATTCAAATTACAATCTGACGCCGATTGGTAAAACAATCCGACGGCGAAACCGACGCCGAATGGCAAAGTCGAACTTTGCCATTTTTCTGACGGATTTCACTGTGAGAAATCCAATTTTTGTTCGCGAATACTTTGCTCCACGTGGAGGGCCTGCGCGGTCGATGTGGTTGGATGATTTTCTCCGCCACCCGCGATCACAGGCTGGTTACCGACGCCGGATTTTCTGCAACACGAGGCTCTAAACGCTATCGCGTTAAAAACCGGCAGTTCAAGCGCAAGAAACGGACGCACACATCGTGCCCGATGTGAACATGCTCCATCACGGGAACGCGAGGTCAACAGAAAATCACAACGCCGACAAGACCCTGTAGTTCTATCCGATGCTGCTCATGGTCATCTAGTTCGCTGTGTTAATTTGTATACAGAAGCTACACCACGAGTGTTTAGTTATTCAGCTTACGTGTATTGCAATTTGCACTGACGCTACAGCTACGAGCCTTACACTTCTTGTAATATTTAAAAGTGCTGCTGTCGTATTCATTGATTTGTCTTTATGGCGAACTGTGATATTTTTCATTGTCTGCTTTCGCATATAATACAGTAATATCTAAAATGTTATGCGATATACTTAAATGTGACCTATTCCTTGGCCCGCGTGGAAGTTCAGCATCCTTTACTTCTTACAAGTGAGTTTCATGGTTTGAGAAATCCTGGTAAAAAATTCCGACAAGTTCAGACAAGTTCTAGGAAATACTGACGAATTCGTCATATGTCGAAATGTTCATTAAGCACGACCAAATGGTTCCTTCACATGTTATACGGATGAATGAACATGATGGCATCAAATGGTACATCATTTTCACAGGCCATAGGCAGAAACCTGATGTCTCATACCATTCAGCGGCGAGTCCTGTTAATATTAACTTTTTCTAAGACGTCGCGAAATTACTCGCCCTCCCTGCAGTCCAGGAATGCGTGTTTAATTGCATCGCCTTTTCGGCATGGATACCAGCTAACTCTTTAATGTGCATGCAGCCCCTATTTGTGCATCCATTTTTTGACAGTTCCCCTGAAATCAGCTGAAAGAAAACGGTTTTGGCGCCGCAATAATCAAGTATTCTTTTAACACAGCGTGTAACATCTTTCCCCAGTCAAACCACATACGCAGTCTTGTACAACAGCGTAGGTAAGGTCAGATCGACCACTTTTTTGCAAAATGGTTTTGATTTTATATTGGCTAAGTATTCGTAGAAACATCTGGCTTTTAGAAAATTGCATGCATCTGTCATTTCATTCAAATATATGCAGTTAGAGTCTCGTTAAACGGGACTTCAAGGGAATAAAAAGCTGTGTTAGGAGCAACAGAAATGTCGTTTATTGAGAACCATGCGCAGCGGTGCAGCAACCTCGTGTAACATTGTTAGATACGTTAAGCGCGATTAAGTGAGAGTAGCGGCTATTTTTCCCTGTGGTTTGCGCCTTAGTTTGGACGTGGTCAAAAACAACCAATGGCTTGAGAAGCTTTACAAGTTTCAATTTCGATAAGGTTCCGGTGACCTATAAACGCAAACAGATAGTTGTTTCTGCTCCAGCAGATGGCAGAAAAAAAAGCTTGGTCGTGCAGTGGGAGACCAAATTTACCAAACGGTTCATAATTGGCAGTTCTATAGTTCGGCTGTCCTTGTTGCGAGCGTCTATGTTGCGAATGTTGGTTCAAGAAAGCGTTCCAGGTTCGAACATGCTATGCAATAAATATACATCAAACTTTGTCTAATTTAGCATATTTCGCCGCTTTTTCAGAATGGGTCCTTTAATGTAAGATAGGTGTCGCAAAAATCAGCTTCAGACACTACCACTTATTGAAAAAGATATATTTTACAGCTTCATCTTGTGGTTCCATTAGCACTCATTTGCCAAAAACTAGGTTCGAAATAACAGAACCTTTTTGCATAACACAAATACAAAGCCAGTCAACGTTGACACTGTTCTTCGTTTTAAGCGGCGATTACGGTTGGGTAAACTTTGTTTATGGAGATTGCACTGTAGTATAGAGAAGCTAGCTGTGGCCTAATTACCCGTGTTTGCATCGTAGTTTGTAAAAAGGCCGCCAACCTTCTTGACCTCTTCCTCCATTCTGTATCACGCTTTTCAAGTAGAGCTACTTCTGAACTCTAGTCGCCCATTCGTTTTGATACATGCTCCTGACCACGCGATAAGAGGGGGTGGCGTCAAGTGGAGTTCGTAGTCGAGCCGCTATGTGACGCAGCGTCTCCATAGAATAGCCATTTTGCGCTTAAAATCAGTGGGGTTGGAAAGTAACTCAAGATCAGTTGGCCGGTTGGCTTTCGGAGCACATAGCAAAACCACAAATGAGACTGTGCAGGCTAACAGGGGTTCGACCTTGTCTGAAGTCAGAGAAGCGCAGAGAAAAGTTACCTTTGAATAAAGACTCAGGAGCATGCATCAAAACCAATGGGCGACTAGAGTTCAGAAGTAGCTCTACTTGAAAAGCGTGATACAGAATGGAGGAAGAGGTCAAGAAAGTTGGCGACCAAGTCAAGGATAACTGAATGTGTAAACAGACA